>NW_003299151.1:164438-215807 GCF_000151645.1 Tuber melanosporum | reverse complement strand
TTAACATTCCTACCTATGACGGTTGCATCGACGCCTCATTCGTTTTATGGAATGACGGACAAGGAAGCCCTTGCTGGGATTGATGCTCATACTGCTTTCAGCCACATCCTGATGGCCAATACCTTTACCATTGTCATCAACCACCAACCCCTTACTAACCTTAAAACGGAAAAGGTTCCTGGAAGGAGAAGAACACGATCGATAGGAGAAATCAGCAAATACAATGCAAAATTCATCTATACCCCTGGAATAACGAACTATTTAGCTGATACTCTCTCCCGCCTATATGAGAATTAAGACATCACCGACCTTCCTCTTGTTCATGATCATACAAGACAAAGCGAAGATAGCCCTGACGACACCTCCTATGAACAAGAACTATCGATGGCTATGACCAGTAGTGCCTCTCCTTCCAATCCTTTCTCTTATACCATGTACAGAGCTGCCGACACTGAATGAGGAAAGGACATTGATGACAAGTGGAAAGACAATTGCACCCTCTGCAGCACACCTTCGCACGAGCTTGAACAAAGCGGACTCTACTGGTCCCACTATTACCTCGATACTTGTCCCTTGCACCAGACTGAAATTAAAGTCGGCAACAGATACTAGCGACCATACTATATATCTGCTGATGATTCCAAAAACACCAGTTTCAACACTGCATAAGGAGCAGAAGAGGTAATGGATGATGTTAATAATGAATCAATACAACATCACCTCACCCTTAGCCCCGCCCCAAGACGACACCAAGGTCTTGAAAAACTCGAACAAGCAGCAATCTACATAGATGCAATATCTTACCTACACCCCATGCAGTCAGCACCGCCATCCTCTCCTCCGATAATTGATTCACGACCACTATAGGGTGGACTCTTACGAGTATACAACAATAAAACAATTGTTTCTATCATGCTTCCCATGATTTCCGAGCATTGCAGACGCCTCTATTAAACCTTTGAAGAAGAGGAAGCCCATATCAAACCAACAAGAGGATCTCTTATTGAGGAAGAACGAGATGTTAGATCAACTACCGAAGAATTAACTTCCACTTTCCGAAGCCAAATGATAGCGGGATATCACCATGACACAATCTACTTCATAGCTATGGATAGCTCCAGACATGGAGACCTCGCCCCCTAGAACATATCCAATGGAATGGTCTATACCAGCACCCATTATGGTAAACATTGCGTATACATCCTGAAAGACCATATGTTCAATGGAATGACTATTAGAGAATATGTCATCATGGAAATCCACAACAAAGGACACCATAGTGCGGATCACAACCTCCAGTATGCCTCAGAATATGTTTAGGAGCCTGAAATGCATAAGGACCTTCGCGATTTAGTTAAACAAGGTGAACTCTGTCAGGCAAATAAGCAACGAACACAACTACCAGAAGGGAAAGTGCAGAGCCTCCAGCTACCATGCAAAATATTCGAATCCTATGCTATTGATTTCGTAGGTCCATTCAACAACTTCGGTGGATATGACACCATCTTGGTAGCTGTGGATCAGTTTTCTAGATACACATGTTTGATCCTACTGAAAGTTAATGATTCCTTCAAAGACACCAGGAATAAACTCCAAGGATACTGTAACATGTTTGCAAGATGCTAGTCGCGTTATCGGAAATGGATACGATAGTTGGCAGGTGGCCTGCTCTTCCAGAGAGGAGGCGAGAGCTGAGAACTACTGGAGGCTTCGAGGGTGTACTGAGGAACAAAGAAGTAACCGTTCAACCAAGTATATTGAAATACTGTCTGTCGAAGTCTGCCTTTTCTATCGTAGAAACAGTTGGTCTTTAAGTACACAAATCTGTTCATGTCTAGCATGAACGAAACTAATCAAAGGTATCAATCGATACACTTTGGTAAAACTTCTTAAGTATTAAAGCGATACTTAAAACAAAACATAAAACAAAACCAAGTATCAAACGATACTTAAAACAAACCAAGTATCAAAGCGATACTTAAAACAAAACATAAAACAAAACCAAGTATCAAACGATACTTAAAACAAACTAAGTATTAAAGCGATACTTAAAACAAAACATAAAGCAAAACCAATAACAGAGTACCCGTACCGGTTACAGATACCTATTCACCCCCCATGTCTACCCATTATCTATTGTCAGTGATGCTGATCCCCATTTCACTGCCAGATTCTGGAAGCAAACCTTGACCTCCCTCGGAATCAACCATATTATGGCTGCTCTTAGACATCATGAGACTAATAGCCAAAGAGAACGAAAAATCCACGAAGTCAAGACTGGAATTAGAAGCATGATCAAGGAATGACAATCCAACTGGGAACCAGCCCTTGTTGAGCGCACCGCATATATCAATGCCGGAGATTCAGACACCTTGGCAATGTCTCTATACAGGGCAATCTTCGGCTGCTGATACCCTCTGCTACTGTAACGTGTTCGCCAGGTGCTAATCGAGTTATTGGTAATAGATATGATAGTTGGCAGGTAGTCTGCTCTTCCAGAGAGGAGGCGAGAGCAGAAAACTAAAGGAGGCTTCGAGGGTGTACTGAGGAACAAAGAAGTCACCCTTCAACCAAGTATATTGAAATACTGTCTGTCAAAGTCTTCCTTTTCTATCATAGAAACAAGGAGTCTTTAAATACATAAATCTCTTCATATCTGGCATGAATGAACCTAATGAAAAGGTATCAATCAAGACACTTTGGTAAAACAAATAAAGTATCAAAGCGATACTTAAAACATCATACAAAACAAAACTAAGTATCAAACAATACTTAAAACAAACCAAGTATCAAAGCGATACTTAAAACAAAACATAAAACAAAACTAATAACCAAGTACCCATACCGGTTACATTCCCCAAAATAAAACAACTGTTTAAACAAATAAAACCTAATAATCATCAAAAGCGATATCTGAGAAGCTAAAAGCTTCAGTTTCTGTTATCAGTTCATGATCATAAGTGTCATACAAGGGATAAGAGGAAATTCGAAGAAAACATTTAGACTCAAAGAAATACAAATCACAGTAGTCACAAATACCAGATTCGTGCTGTACACCAACGCAAGTGTTGTCGCAATCAGGACAGCAGTCTATACAGAGGACTTCGAAGTAGTCCTCAAGTTTGATAACATCGAGGTTCAACAACAGTCCAACGATTAGTTGTCATAGCCTCGCATTGAGTTCCACATAGTTTGTCATCGTTATAGTATTCAGATACTGGATGGTCATCAGAGAAGGTTGTCGGGAGCCTGCTCCATAGCTTAATTTTCATCATCGCTGCTTTTGAATTCTAACTCAAAGTATGGTGCGCAAAACTCATCACTAGTTTCGAGGTCCATCTGCCATCGCTCAGTCTCCAGCATTGTTGGTGTCCCGTACATTGTGATGTAATTGATCGTTGGAGGGAGGGATTTGTTTAGCATGTTGTCTTTACACCATTCGTTCACCATATCCATAGCGTGCTCTAGTCCTTCTAGTGGTTCCCAGCTATTTTCGCACAGTGGGTATTCTTTTCATTTGACTAGGAACTGATCAATTCCATGCCACAGGCAGTGGTCTCTGATTTCTTCAACTTCCCATTTATCTTTCTTATCAATGAGGATAGATGCAGGTCGCGAGTGTATTCTTCCAGAGAACTTGGAGTCGTTATTTGAGTGGAATTGCTTGACAGCTGAGGCGTGGAAGACTGCAGTATTGTGGCAGTACATGCATTCATCCATTTGGACAGTGTAGCTTTCTCTATGCTTGTCAAAGGATAAAACCGTAAAAGGTTCCCTCCATTGGGGTTGTAATTTCTTGCTGTACCCAACATTGGTAATGAACATATTTCCATGTACCATGAGCATATCACCTGGTGGAATAGGGACATGTTTGCGTCGTCGATTCTCAGCATTAGTGGTGCTTTGGAATCGGGTAGCTTTAACAGCTTGGAAGGCATCATTCCAAATTGCATGATGGCGGTTTAGGTGGACATCGGAGGCAGGGACTGAGGAGTTATTAAATAGTGTTGTGGGTAGGAGAGGGTATTGACGGCCGAAGATTGCTTTGTATGGAGATATTCCTAAGGTGTCTGAGAATCCGGCATTGATATAAGTGGCAAGCTTAACAAGAGCTGGTTCTCAGTTGGTCTGTCGCTCATTGATCATGTTCTTGATTCTGGTCTTAACTTCGCGAATGTTTCGTTCTGCCTAGCCATTTGTCTCATGATGTCCAGGGGCAGCCATAATATGGTTGATTCCGAGGGAGGTCAAGGTTTGCTTCCAGAATCTGGCATTGAAATGGGGATCACCATCACTGACAATAGATAATGGGTACCCACAGGGTGTGAATAGGAATCGTTGGAGGTTATTCAAGGTGTCTTGGGAGGAATCGGTAACCTTGATGGTTATTAGACATGTATATCGCGAAGATCGATCCACAGCTACCAAGATGGTGTCATATCCTGCAGACTTGTTAAATGGCCCAGTGAAATTGATGGCATAGGATTCGAATATTTCACATGGTAGTTGGAGGGTCTGTGCTTTTCCTTCTGGTAATTGTGTTCGCTTCTTGTTTGCCTGGCATAGTTCACATTGTTTGACGAAATCGCGGAAGTCCTTTAGCATTTCAGGCCAGAAGACATATTTGGAGGCATATTGGAGGTTCCGATCCGCACTATAGTGTCCTTTGTTGTGGAATTCGGTAATGATATATTCCCTAATAGTCATTCCATTGAACATAGAGCCTTTTGGAATGTATAGACAATGTTCACCATAATGGGAGCTGGTATAGACCATTCCATTGGATATGTTGTAGGAGGCAAGGTCTCCATGCCTAGAGCTATCTATGGCTTTGAAGTAAATCGTGTCATGGCGATATCCTGCTATCATTTGGCTTCGGGAAGAGGAGGTTAATTCTTCTGTGGTTAATCTAACATCCCGTTCACCCTGAACCAGGGATCCACTTCTCGGTTCGATACCGGCTTCTTCTTCCCCAAAGGTTTCATAGAGTTGTCGGCGATGCTTGGGAAGAGTAGGGGGTATGACCGAAACAATAGTTTCATTGTCGTATACTCGTAAGGGTCCACCATATAGTGGTTGTGAATCGATTATGGGAGGAGAGGATGGTGGGGCTGACTGTGGGGAGTGTAAATGGGCTATTGCTGTAACCGGTACGGGTACTCGGTTATTGGTTTGTTTTCAGTATCGTTTTGATGCTTGGTTTTATTTTAAGTTTTGCTTTACGTATCGCTTTGATACTTGGTTTGTTTTAAGTATCGCTTTGATACTTGGTTTGTTTTAAGTATCGTTTTGATACTTGGTTTTGTTTTATGTTTTGATTTAAGTATCGCTTTGATACTTGATTTGTTTCAAGTATCGTTTGATACTAGGTTTTGTTTTACGTTTTGTTTTTAAGTATCGCTTTGATACTTAAGGAGTTTACCAAAGAGTATCAATTGATACCTTTGATTAGTTTCGTTCATGCTAGACATGAACAGATTTGTGTATTTAAAGACTGCCTGTTTCTACGATAGAAAAGGCAGACTTCGACAGACAGTATTTCAATATACTTGGTTGAATGGTTACTTCTTTGTTCCTCAGTACACCCGCAAAGCCTCCTTTAGTTCTTAGCTCTCGCCTCCTCTGTGGAAGAGCAGGCCACCTAGCAACTATCGTACCTATTACTGTTAATGTGATTAGCACCTTGCGAACAAGTTACATTTTTTTAATCTCTGCAAGTGGTTAAGAAGCTGTCCCCGAATTTAGGACTGGTCAACCTATCGATATCCACCTCAGAACGCTAGCGGAGAGAAGCGGCACAATCACAGCACATTCGGCTTCACCTCAAAACCAAGACAGAGTCAGTGACGACCAGGAGGGGGAAGCTAATCCCACGGCAAAACCTTACAAGAAAGAAACAACCCCGGCCCTCTGCTAAACAGCCGGGCGATCCTGCAAACACGGAAGACACATAACCTCCAGGAGAATTCCCTTCTACTCCAGCAAAGAGCCTTCCTTTGAACCTCCAATCGACCACGAATCCAGTAGTGAATCAGATATGGCTAGCTCAGGAGGAGGGCATTCTGGAGGAGCGAAATCTCGGGCAAGGCCCGACGAAGAGGAGGTACTCGCAGCATTTGAACCCCCCAAGTTTAAACTCCATCTCCCAGCGAAATTCACAGGAGAAGGAAAAGATCTCAAACCTGAAGCTTTTGACCGATGGGCGATTGAGCTCTCACACTTCCTATGGTTACAAGGAAAAGATGTGGAAGACCCTACAACCGGACTTATTATTGGATCATTTTGCGAAGGAAAGGAAACCGATGCATACCACTAATGCTATAAGGATTTTGGGGGGAATGTGAGATTAAGAGGAACTACAGTTCTCAATTACCTGACAGGACGATTCCAATCCTCTATAACCAACGACCTTCTATACAACAAATTCAACCAGCTGCGGCAAGTTAACAGAACACATGTCAAGCAAATTACCGATGTGGCTCGGCACCTGATGATGTATAATGACCGAATGGAAAGAGGAAGCATCTCCGAATACATCCTGAAGCGACAATTCTATGACACTATGCACCCTACCCTCCGGCAAGAAGTAGAACCACTCGACGAAGCCGGCGATGATATTTCAGTAATAATTGTAAGAGGAGAACGAAAGGACGCCATCCTCCATGAGACCAAGGCCTACAAAACACAGACATCCTCTAGTAGGAACAGCCAGCCCCGACATAAAGCCTCCAGCAACTCTGAAGACGATACCCCACAGGTTTTCAAGAAGAAAATACAATCCTCTAAAGAATCGAGACGGCGAAAAGGAGAATGTTTTGAATGTGGAAAAACAGGACACATGGCAAAGAACTGGCCTATGAAGAAAGCAAAAGGAAAGGCAATTAAGCAAGAGGTGTCGGCCAAGAATGTTGAAAGCGATAACACCCAATCCAGGGAATATGAAGAGATCCATATCAGATATATCGATGTGGAATGCAACAGTGTTCGACCTCCGGCTACATTCAAAGCACACACTGCTCTAGAAGGTACTATCCTGATCAAGGGCACAAGAGCTCGAGTCCTATTCAACACTGGTGCAATCGGAAGACATATGATCAGGAATGCTTTTGTCTCTGTCCAAGGACTCCCTACTCGAGACCTTAAGCAACCCATACCAGTCAATATGGCAGTAAAAGGATCACGATCCACAAGCCATAAAACCTGCAGTGCGAACATACAACTTGGTTCTGCAATCCAACCCCCCCAGGAAATGCTGGTTGGAAATTTAACCAAATACGATGCCCTAATAGGCATGCCATTCCTGTATCACCACAAAGCTATAATCAGGTGTGGGGAATCAACTATCGATTTCGCAGAGCAGAAGGTTAGAGTCTCATGCAAGCCAACAAGCGTAGAATACCGAGCCGCAGTGTGTGAAGAAACTGCCCAACGACTATTGGATGAGTACTCTGATGTTTTCCCTGATCAAATACCCGAAGAACTACCGCCTATGAGAGAGGTGAATCACCACATCCGCCTCCAAGACCCCTCTAATCTTAAGAACCAACCCACCTACTCGATTCCTGAAGCATACAAAAGTCCACTTTGTGATTGGATCAACCAACAACAAAGAAGAGGAGTCATGTACCAAGCAGAAGCCCCAGGTGCCGCTCCTATGTTCGTTCAACCCAAAGCAGATGGCAAAAGAATCCGCCCCTTGGTTGATCTCAAGCTACAGAGCGAAAACACGGTTATGGACAGCTCCGCTATCCCAAACTAAACCCAGATCCTAAATGCAGTTGAACGGGCTAGATTCCGAAGTAAGATTGACCTAAGCGATGCCTACTTCCAAACAAGGTTGGACCCAGAAAGCGAACGCTACAACAGTTTCAAAACACCCTTCAGAAGTTTCATTAGCCGCGTTATGTTACAAGGTGATATGAATGTGCCGCCACCTTTATGCAAATTATGGAAAACCTCCAAAGCAAATACCTCCACCATTTTGTTTGGGTTTACATTGATGATATTCTCATCTTTTCAAACACGGAAATAGAACATGCCTACCATATAGAATTGGTTTGTACCAAACTAAGAGATGCTAAATTCTACGCTAGCAGAAACAAATCAATTCTGTTTGCTGATAATCTCGATATCCTAGGACATGTTATAGATGATGAATGAATATACGCAGCCCCTGGAAAAATAGCCTGTTTAACGGAATGGTCAACACCCCGGAATCAAAAGGAACTCATGCGATTCATTGGACTAGTCAACTATATTTCCCAGTTCCTCCCACACCATGCCACTGTGACAGCGCCGCTCACAGACCTTACCAGCAATGAAGAATTTGTCTGGACCCACACTCATGACCAAGCCTTTACCAACATCAAGGAATTGATTCCAAACGCCAACGTTATTCAACCTATCGACTATAGTAAACCAGAACCAATATGGCTGATTACTGATGCATCGGATGTTGGAGTTGGAGCATGGGTTGGGCAAGGAGCCTCCCATGAAACAGCAAGGCTGGCGGCATTACACAGCAGGAAGTTCACTAACTCACAAATGAACTATGGAACAACAGACAAGGAAGCCCTTGCTGTGATTGATGCTCTTGCCGCTTTCAACCACATCCTGATGGGCAATACCTTCACTATTGTCACCAACCACCAACCTCTCACTAATCTTCAAACAGAAGGAATACTTGGAAGAAGAAGAACAAGATGGATAGGCAAGATCAGCAAATACGATGCAAAAATCTTCTTTACTCCTGGAAGAACGAACTATTTAGCTGATGCTCTCTCCCGCTTATATGAGAATCAAGACATCGCAGACCCGTCTCTTGTTCACGACCATATAAGACAAAGCGAGGACAGCCCTGACGACACCTCCTATGAACAAGAACCATCAATGGCTACCGACAGCTGTGCCGCTCCCTCCAATCCTTTCTCTTACACTATGTATAGTGCTGCCGGAACAGAACGAGGAAAGGACATTGTTGAAGAATGGAAAGACAATTGCACGCTCCACAGCAAACCTCCTCACGAACTTGAACAAAGCAGACTCCACTGGTCCCACTGTTACCACGACACCTGCCCTTTTCACCAGACTGAGATTAAGTTCGGAAACAGATAACAGGAACCGTACTATATGCCTGCTGATGATTCCAAAGATACCACCTTTGACAGTGCAGAAGGAAAAGAAGAGATGATCGATGAAAATGAGTCAACCCAATCTCCTCATATCCTTAGCCCTGCTCCAACACAATACCAAGGTCTTGAAGAACTCAAACAAGCAGCAGCCTATGTGGATGCAATATCCTATTTACACCGCCCACAGTCAGCCCCACCATCCTCTCCTCCCATAATCGATTCATGACCACTATATGGTGGACCCTTACGAGTATACAATAATGAAACTACTGTCTTGGTCATACCCTCTACTATTCCCGAGCATCGGCGTCAACTCTACGAAGCCTTTGAGGAAGAGGAAGCCCCTATGGAACCAACAAGAGCATCCCTAATCGAGGATGAACCAGATGTTAGATCAACTACAGAAGAATTAACCTCCTCTTTCCGAAGCCAACTGATAGCAGGATATCGCCATGACCCGATTTACATCACAGCCATGGATAGCTCCTGGCATGGAGATCTTACTCCTTACAACATATCAAACGGAATGGTCTATACCAGCACCCGTTATGCTGAACGTTGTCTATACATACCAAAGGGCCATATGTTCAATGGAATGACTATTAGAGAATATGTCATATCTGAGATTCACAACAAAGGACACCACAGTGCGGACCGCAACCTTCAATATGCTTCAGAATATGTTTACTGGCCTGAGATGTGTAAGGATTTCCACGATTTCGTCAAATAATGAGAACTCTGCTAGGCAAACAAGGAGCGAACACGAATACCTGAAGGAAAAGCACAGACCCTCCAACTACCATGTGAAATATTTGAATCATATGCCATCGATTTTGTAGGACCATTCAATAAATCCGCTGGATATGACACAATCTTGGTAGCTGTGGACCGATTCTCTGGATACACATGGCTCATACCAATGAAGCTTACCGATTCCTCCAAAGACACCTGGAATAACCTCCAACGATACCTGTTTACCCCCCATGGGTACCCCTTATCTATTGTCAGTGATGCTGATCCACCCTTTACTGCTAGATTCTGGAAGCAAACTTTGACCTCTCTTGGAATAAACCACATTATGGCTGCCCCTGGACATCATGAGACTAATAGCCAAGCGGAAAGAAAGATTCGCGAAGTTAAGACCGGAATTAGGAATATGATCAATGAACGACAAACCAACTGGGAACCAGCCCTTGTTGAGCTCGCTGCATATATCAACGCCGGTTTTTCAGATACCTTGGGAATGTCACCATACAAGGCAGTCTTTGGCCGTCAATACCACCGCCTACCTACAACTCTATTTAAGAACTCCTCGGTCCCTGCCTCTGATAACCACCTAAACTGCCACCAAGCAATTCGGAACGATGCCTTCCAAGCTTCTAAAGCTGCCCGATTCCTAAGCACCACTACTGCCCAAAAACAACGATGCAAACATGTCCCCATCTCACCAGGAGACATGCTCATAGTACATGGTAATATGTTCATTACCAATGTCGGACGCAGCAAGAAACTGCAACCCCGATGGCAAGGACCCTTTAAAGTCATATCCTTTGACGAGCATACAGAGAACTACACTGTCCAGATGGATGGATGCATGTACCGCCGCAATATTGCAGTCTTTCACACTTCAGCAGTCAAGCGATTCTATCCAAATGACGACTCCAAGTTTCATGGAAGAACCCACTCTCGGCCTGCACCTATCATCATCGATAAGAAAGATGAATGGGAAGTTGAAAAAATCAGAGACCACCACCTTTGGCATGGAAATGATCAGTTCCTAGCCAAATGGAAAGGAGATCCGAAGAGCGAAAACAGTTGGCAACCACTGGAAGGACTAGAACACGCTATGGGCATGATGAACGAATGGTGGAAAGACAACATGCCAAATGAATGGCTCCCCCCAACAATCAATTATATCACCATGTGCTGGACACCTACAATGCCGGAAGCTGAGCCACGGCATGCTGAACTCGAAGCTAGAGATGGATTTTTGGCACCACACTTTGAGTCGGAGTTCGAAAGCAGCGATGAAGAAAATCAAGCTATGGAGCAGGCTCTCGACAACTTTATTTAGTCACCAATCACCATCCGAATCCCATAACGATGTCAAACTATGTGGAGCTCAATGTGAGGCTGCGACAATAGATTGTTGGACTGTTGTTGAACCGCGATGATATCCAACTTGAAGACTATTTCTAAATCCTCTGGATAGATTACTGTCCTTATTGCGATCACGCTTGGGTTGACGTACGACGCGAATCTGGTATTCGCGACTACTGTGATTTACTTTTCTTTGAGTCTAAGTGCTTCCTTAGGGTTTCTTCCTGCCCCTGGTGTGATACTTATGATGAGGAATTTCTTGCAGAAACTGAAGCCAGGAGTTTATCGGAATCCGCTTTTGATGATTATTAGGTTTTGTTGGTTTTAAAACAGTTGTTTTGTTTTGGGGAATGTAACCGGTACCGGTACTCGGTTATTGGTTTGTTTTAAGTAACGTTTTGATAGTTCCGTTTGTTTTATGTCTTGCTTTAAGTATCGCTTTGATACTTGGTTTGTTTTAAGTATCGCTTTGATACTTGGTTTGTTTTAAGTATCATTTTAATACTTGGTTTTGTTTTATGTTTTGCTTTAAGTATCGCTTTGATACTTGGTTTGTTTTAAGTATCGCTTTGATACTTGGTTTGTTTTAGGTATTGTTTGATATGAGGTTTTGTTTTACGTTTTGTTTTCAAGTATCGCTTTGATACTTAAGGAGTTTACCAAAGAGTATCAATTGATACCTTTGATTAGTTTCGTTCATGCTAGACATGAACTGATTTGTGTATTTAAAGACCGCCTGTTTCTATGATAGAAAAGGCAGACTTCGACAGACAGTATTTCAATATACTTGGTTGAACGGTTACTTCTTTGTTCCTCAGTACACCCTCGAAGCCTCCTTTAGTTCTTAGCTCTCACCTCCTCTCTGGAAGAGTAGGCCACCTACCAACTATCGTACCTATTACCGTTAATGTGATTAGCACCTTGTGAACACGTTACAATTACATCCACGTAGGCTGCTGCTTGTTAGAGCTCTTCAAGACCTTGGTATCATGTTGAAACAGGATTAAGGGTATGAGGAGGTTGGGTCGATTCATCTTCATTGATCGTCTCTTCTGCTCCTTCTGCAGTGTTGAAGCTGGCGTTTTTGGAATTGTCAGCAGGCATATAGTAAGGTCGCTGGTATCTGTTGCCGAACTTAATCTCAGTCTGGTGAAAAGGGCAGGTGTCGTAATAACGGTGGGACCAGTGGAGTCTGCTTTGTTCAAGCTTGTGACGAGATGTGCTGCAGATGGTGCAATTGTTTTTCCATTCGTCATCAATGTCCTTTCCTCCATCCATTCCTGCAATGCTGTACATGGTGTAAGAAAAAGGATTAGAGGAAGCGGCAGAGCTCGTGGTAGCTATTGATGCTTCTGGTTCATAGGAGGTGTCGTCAGGGCTATCTTCGCTTTGTCTTGTGTGGTCATGAACAAGAGCAGTGTTTGCCAGTTCTTGGTTCTCATATAGGCGGGAGAGAGCGTCAGCTAAGTAGTTCGTTCTTCCAGGAGTATAGATGATTTTTGCATCGTATTTGCTGATCTCGCCTATCCATCTTGTTCTTCTCCTTCCAGGTACCCTTTCTGTTTTTATAACGTTGGTGTTTTTCATCAATTCCTTGATGTTGTTAAAGGCTTGGGCATGAGTGTGGGTCCAGACAAATTCTGCGTTGCCGGTAAGGTCAGTGAGCGGATCTGTTACAGTGGCATGGTGTGGTAGGAACTGGGTGATATAGTTGACTAGTCCTAGGAATAGGATGAGTTCCTTGTGATTCCCGGGTGTTTTCCATTTCGTTAAACACCATATTTTTCCAGGGGCTGCATGTATTCCCTCGTCATCTATAACATGTCCTAGGATACCAAGTTTGTCGTCAAATTGGATTGATTTGTTTCTACTACCGTAGAACTTCACTTCCCTTAGTTTGGTACATACCAAACCTACATGGTAGGCATGTTCTATTTTGGTATTTGAGAAGATGTGAATATCATCAATGTAGACCCTGACAAAATGGTGGAGGTATTCGCTCAGGAGGTTTTCCATAATTCGCATAAAGGTGGCAGGCGCACTCATATTACCTTGTAACATAACTCGGCTAATGAAACTTCCAAAGGGTGCTTTGAAACTGTTGTAGTGTGAGGATTGCGGATCTAAACTTGTTTGGAAGTACGCATCACTAAGGTTAATCTTGCTTCGGAATCTAGCCCGTCCAACTGCATTTAGGATCTGGGTTTGGTTTGGAATAGCAGAGCTGTCCATAACCGTGGTTTCATTGCGTAGTTTGAGGTCCACCAAGGGGCGGATTCTTCTGCCATCTGCTTTGGGTTCAACAAACATGGGCGTGGCACCTGGGGCTTCTGCTTGGTAGATTACTCCTCTTCTTTATTGTTGGTTGATCCAGTCACATAGTGGGCCTTTGTATGTGTCAGGAATAGAGTAGGTGGTTTGGTTCTTAAAATTAGAGGGGTCTCGGAGGCGAATGTGGTGGGTCACCTCTCTTATAGGTGGTAGTTCTTCGGGAATCAGAACAGGGAAAACATCAGAGTACTCATCCAATTGGCGTTGGGGTGTTGTTTCACAGACTGTGGCTCGGTATTCTCCGCTTGTTGGTTTGCATGAGACTCTGACCTTCTGATCTGGGGGGTCGATGGTTGAGTCTCCACACCTGATTATAGCTTTGTGGCGGTTCAGGAAAGGCATTCCTATGAGGGCATCGTATTTGGCTAGGTTTCCAACCAGCATTTCCTTGGGGGGTACGATGGCAGAACCAAGGCGAATAGTTGCACTGCAGGTATTATGACTTGTAGATAGTGATCACTTTACTGCCATGTTGACTGGTATGAGTTGGTTAAGGTCTCGAGTTGGGAGTCCACGGACAGAAAGAAAGGCATTACTGATCCTGTCTCTTCTGATCGCGACAGTGTCGAATAGGACTCGAGCCTTTTTACCATTAATGAGAATAGTACCTTCCAGGGCGCTGTTGCCCTTGAATGTAGCCGGAGGTCGAACACTGTTGCACTCCACATCGATGTATCCGATATGAATCTCCTCATAATCGCTGGATTTGGTATTATCACTATCGTTCTCAACATAGTTGGCCGATGCCTCTTGCTTAATAGCCTTTCCTTTCCCTTTCTTCGTAGGGCAGTTCTTTGCCATGTGTCCTGTTTTGCCGCATTCAAAATATTCCCATTTCTTCCCTCTTAATTCTTTGGAAGATTTTGTTTTCTTCTTGAAAACCGGTGGTGTATCATCTTCAGAGTTGCTGGAAGGTTTGTCTCGTGGTTGGCTATTTCTACTATAGGATGTCGGTATTTTGTATGCCTTGGTCTCATGGAGAATGGCATCCTTTTATTCTGCTCTTGCAATTATTACTCCAATATCGTCACCGTCCTCCTCGAGTGGTTCTACTTCTCACAGGAGGGTAGGGTGCATAGTGTGGTAGAATCGTCGCTTCAGGATGTATTTGGAGATACTTCCTTTCTCCATTCGGTCCTTATACATCATCAGGTCCGTAGCCACATTGGTGATTCTCTTGACATGTGTTCTGTTAACTTGCTGGAGCTGGTTGAATTTGTTGTATAGGATGTCGTTGGTCACAGAGGATGGGAATTGTCCTTTCAGGTAATCAAGAACTGTAGATCCTCTTAATCTTACATTTCCGCCGTATTCCTTATAGCATTGGTGGTATGCATCGGTTGGGTTTCCTTCGCAGAATGATCCCATGTATAGTCCAGTTATAGCGTCTTCCACATCTTTCCCTTGCCAGAGAAGATAGTGTGTGAGTTCCGTCGCCCATCGGTCAAAGGCTTCAGATTTGAGATCCTTTCCTTCTCATGTAAACTTCACTGGGAGGTGGAATTTAAACTTAGGAGGTTCAAATGCTGTGGGTACCTCATCTTCTTCAGGCCTAGCCCTAGATTTTCGTCCTCCAGAGTGCTCTCCTCCTGTGCTCGCCATGTGTGATTCACTACTAGATTTGGGGTCAATTGGTGGCTCAAAGGAAGGCTTCTTTGCTGGAGTAGAAGGGAATTCTCTTGGAGGTTGAGTGTCTTCCATTTTTGCAGGTTCGTCCTGCTCCTTAGCAGAGCGCCGCGGTTGTTTCTTTCTTGTAAGGTGTTGTCGTGGGATTTGCTTCCCACTCCTGGTCGTCAAAGACTCAATCTTGAATTTGAGACGAAGCCGAATGTGCTCTGATTCTGCCAATTCTCTCTGCTAGCGTTATAAGGTGGATGTCGATAGGTTGATCAGGCCTAAATCCGGGGACAGGTTCTTAACCTCTTGCTGAGGTTAAAAAAAGTGTAAGTTGTTCACAAGGTGCTAATCACGTTATAGGTAATGAATACGATAGTTGGCAGGTGGCCTGCTATTCCAGAGAGGAGGTGTGAGCTGAGAACTAAAGGAGGCTTTGAGCGTGTACTGAGGAACAAAGAAGTAACCGTTCAACCAAGTATATTGAAATACTGTCTGTCGAAGTCTACCTTTTCTTTCGTAGAAACAGGCAGTCTTTAAATACACAAATTTGTTCATGTCTAGCATAAACAAAACTAATCAAATGTATCCATCGATAAACTTTGGTAAAACTCCTTAAGTATCAAAGCGATACTTAAAACTAAAGCTAAACCGAAACCAAGTATCAAACGATACTTAAAACAAACCAAGTATTCAAGCGATACTTAAAACAAAACATAAAACAAAACCAAGTATCAAACGATACTTAAAACAAACCAAGTATCAAAGCAATACTTAAAACAAAACATAAAACAAAACTAAATATCAAACGATACTTAAAACAAACCAAGTATCAAACCGATACATAAAACAAAACATAAAGCAAAACCAAGTATCAAATGAGACTTAAAGCAAACCTAATAACCGTGTACCCATACCGGTTGTAGGCCCTATACAGGAGCCGAAGGGAGGTGTTGGAGACCCGAGATTCCAATTCTGAGTGGAATTACCCTACCTATAGTGGTTCCTAGGTATTGTATTCTGGTATTTCTAACCAGTGGATAGGTCGTATAATATTGGTGTTTTTAATTAATTCCCTGATGTTGGTAAACGCTTGGTCATGAGTATGAGTCCAGACAAATTCTGCACTGCCGGTAAGGTCTGTAAGCGGTGCCGTCTCAGTGGCGTGGTGTGGTAGGAACTGGGAGATACAGTTGAATAGTCCTAAGAATTGCTTGTGTTCCTTCTGATTTTGGAAAGGTGTCTATTCTGTTAAACACGATATCTTTCCGGGGGCAGGGTGTATTCCTTCATTATCTATGACATGTCCAAGGATATTGAGTTTATCGGCAAACAGCATTGATTTGCTCTTGCTAGCGTAGAACTTAGCTTCCCTTGGGTTGGTACAAACCAGACCTATATGGTAGGCATGTTCTATTTTGCAATTCGAGAAAAAGAAAATATCATCAATGTAAACTCATACAAAATAGAGAAGGTATTCGTTTAGGATGTTTGCCATAATTCCCATAAAGGTGACAGCTGCATTCATAACACCTTGTAATATAACTCGGCTAATGAATCTCCGGAATGGTGTTTTGTAACTGTTGTAGCGTTCGCTTTCCGGATCTAACCTTGTCCAGAAATAAGCATCACTTAGGCCAATCTTGCTTCTGAATCTAGCCTGTCCAACTGCATTCAGGAACTGGGTTTGATTGGTGATAGCAGAGCTGTCCAAAACTGTGCTTTCATTTCGGAGTTTGAGGTCAACCAAGGGGTGGATTCTTTTGCCCTGTGCCTTGGGTTGGACAACTATAGGTGTAGCTCCTGGTTCCTCCGCTCCGTAGATGACTCCCCTTCTTTGTTGTTGGTTTATCCAGTCACGTAGAGGATTTTTGTATGCGTCAGAAATTGAGTAGGTAGGTTAGCTTTTAAGATTAGAGGGGTCTCGGAGACGGCGGTAGTGGTTGACCTCTCTCATAGGTGGTAGCTCTTCAGGAATCCAATCAGAGAATACATCACAGAATTCATCCAATCGGCGTTCGGCAGTTGCTTCACAGAATGTGGTGCGGTATTCTCCCTTGTTGGTTTGTATGAGACTCTGACCTTCTGATCTGGGAAATCAATTGTTGATTCCCCACATCTGATTATAGCTTTATGGCGGTTCAGGAATGGCATCCCTATCAAGGCATCATATTGGGCCAAGTTTTCGACTAGCATTTCCTGGAGGGGTAGGATGGCAGAATCTCGTCAAATAGTTGCACTGCAGGTTTTATAGCTTCTAAATCGTGATCCCTTCACTGGTATCCTGACAGGTATGGGTTGGTTAAGCTCGTGAGTTGGGAGTCCATGGGCAGAGACAAAAGCGTTGGTGATCATGTCTCTTCCGATCATGCTAGTGTCAAATAGTACTTGCGCCTTTGTGCCATTGATAAGAATTGTACCTTGTAGGGTGGTGTGGGCTTTAAATGTAGCTGGAGGTCAGACACTGTTGCACTCCACATCAATATATCTGATATTGATCTCCTCATAATCGCTGGTTTGGGTATCATCACTATCATTCTCAATATTGTTGGCCAATGCTTCTTGCTTAATCGCCTTTCCTTTCCCTTTCTTCGTAGGGTAGCTCTTTGCCATGTGTTCTGTTTTTCCACATTAAAACCATTCTCCTTTCTGCTCTCTCGATTCTTTGGAGGATTTGGCTTTCTTCTTAAAAGCCTACAGGGTATCGTCTTGAGGGTTGCTGGAGGGCTTGTATCGTCGTTGGCTATTCCTGCTAGAAGATGTCTGTGTCTTGTATGCCTTGGTCTCATAGAGAATGGCGTCCTTTCGTTCTGCTCTTGCAATTATTATTGCAATATCATTGTCGACCTCCGCGACTGGTTCTACCTCTCACCGGAGGGTAGGATGCATAGTATCATCAAATCGTGGCTTAAGGATGTAGTTGGAAATCCTTCCTTTCTTCATTTGGCCTATATACATCATAGGATCTGTAGCTACATCTGTGATTCTCTTGACATGCATTCCATTAACCTGAGGGAGCTGGTTGAATTTATTGTATAGGAGGTCGTTGGTGATAGAGGATTGGAATTGGCCTTTCAGGTAATTGAGAACTGTAGATCCTCTTAATCTTACATTTCCGCCATAATCCTTATAGCATTGGTAGTATGCATCAGTTGCCTTTCCTTCGTAGAATGATCCAATGTATAGTTCAGTTGTAGGATCTTCTACATCTTTCCCTTGCAGGAGAAGATAGTGTGTGAGTTACGTCGCCCATCGGTCAAAGGCTATGGGTTTGAGGTCTTTTCTTTCTCCAGTAAGCTTTGCTAGGAGGTGGAGTTTAAACTCAGGAGGTTCAAATGCTGCGGGTACTTCCTCTTCATCCGGCCGAGCCCGAGATTTTCCTCCTTCAGAGAGACCTCCTCCTGTATTAGCCATCTCTGATTCACTACTGGATTCGGGGTCGATGGCAGGTTCTAAGGAGGGCTTCTTTGCTGGAGTAGAGGGAAATTCTCCAGGAGGTTGTATGTCTTCCTTGTTTGTAAGGTCTCCCAGCTCCTTAGCATAGCAACTTGGTTGTTTCTTTCTTGTCAGGTCTTGTCATGGGATTTGCTTCCCATGCCTAGTCATCAATGACTCTATGTTGGTTTTCAGACGAAGCCAAATAGGCCGTGATTCTGCCCCTTCTCTTTGCTAGCGTTCTGAGTTGGATATCAATAGGTTGATCAGGCCTAAATCCGGGGACAGGTTCTTAACTACTTGCTGAGGTTAAAAAAATGTAACATGTTCGCAAGGTGCTAATCACGTTATTGGTAATAGATACGATAGTTGGCAGGTGGCCGCACCTCCAGAAACAAGGCGAGAGCTGAGAACTAAAGAAGAGTTCGAGGGTGTACTCAGGAACAAAGAAGTAACTGTTCAACCAAGTATATTGAAATACTGTCTGTCGAAGTGTGTCTTTGTAATCATAGAAACAAGCAGTCTTTAAATACACAAATCAGTTCATGTCTGGCATTAACGAAACTAATCAAAAAGTATCAATCGATACACTTATGTAAAACTAATAAAGTATCAAAGCGATACTTAAAATAAAACATAAAACAAAGCTAAGTATCAAACGATACTTAAAACAAACCAAGTATCAAAGCGAGACTTAAAACATAACACAAAACAAAACTAAGTATCAAACGATAATTAAAACAAACTAAGTATCAAAGTAGTACTTAAAACAAAACATAAAACAAAACTAATAACCAAGTACCCATACTGGTTACACCTACCTACAAATCTATTTAAGAACTCCTCAGTCCCTGCCTCCGATGACCACCTAAACCGCCATCAAGCAATTTGGAATGATGTCTTCCAAGCTGTTAAAGCTGCCCGCTTCCCAAGCACCCCTACTCTTCAGAAGCGACGACATAATCATGTTCCTATTCTACCAGGTGATATGCTCATGGTACATGGAAACATGTTCATCACCAATGTTAGACGCAGCAAGAAACTACAACCCCGATAGCGAAAACCCTTGAAAGTCTTATTGTTGGACGAGTATACTGAGAATTACACTGTCCAGATGGATGAACGCCTGTACCGCTACAATACTGCAGTTTTCCACACCTCTGCTGTGACGCGATTCTATTTCAATGACAACTCCAAGTTCCCGGGAAGAATCCACTCTCGACCTGCAGTTATAATTATTGATAAAATGGAAGAATGAAAAGTTCACGAAATCCGAGACCACCATCTTTGGCATGGCAATAATCAGTTCCTAGTCAAACGGAAAGGATACCCAACAAGTGAAAATAGCTGTAAACCATTTAATGGACTAGAGTACGCAATGGATATGGTGAACAAATAGTGGAAAGAAAACCTGCCAAACGAATCCCTCCCTCCAACGATAAATTACATCAAAATGTGTTGGACACCAATGATGTCAGAGACTGAGCGATGGCAGATAGAACTTGAAGGTAGAGATGGGTTTCGGGTACCATATTTTCATGCGGAATTCAAAAGCAGTGATGAGGAAAATCAAGCTATGGAGCAGGCTCTCGACAACCTTATCAGATCACCATCAACTATCCGAATAGCATAATGATATCAAACTATGTGGAACCTAATGTGAGGCTGTGACAACAGATTGTTGGACTGTTGTTGAACTGCAGTGTTATCCAACTTGAAGACTACTGCAAAATCCTCTGAATAGACTACTCTCCTGATTGCGATAATTCTTGAGTTGATGTATAGCATGAATCTAGTATTTGTGACTACAGTGATTTACATTTCTTGGAGTCTAAATGTTTTCTTAGGATTTCTTCTTGTCACTGGTGTGACACTTATAATGAAGAGCTGATAGCGGAAACTGAAGTCTTTTGTTTCTCAAACTCCGCTTTTGATACTTATTAAGTTTTGTTTATTTGAACACTTGTTTTGTTTTAGGAAATGTAACCAGTATGGGTACTCGGTTATTAGTTTTGTTTTATGTATTGTTTTAAGTATCGTTTTGATACTTGGTTTGTTTTAAGTATCGTTTGATACTTAGTATTGTTTTATGTATTGTTTTAAGTATCGTTTTGATACTGGATTTGTTTTAAGTATTGTTTGATACTTAGTTTTGTTTTATCTATTGTTTTAAGTATCATTTTGATACTTGGTTTGTTTTACCAAAGAATATCGCTTGATATCTTTGATTAGTTTGGTTCATGCCTGACATGAACAGATTTGTATATTTAAAGACCGCCTATTTCTACGATAGAAAAGGCCGACTTTGACAGACAGTATTTCAATATAGTTGGTTGAACAGTTACTTCTTTGTTCCTCTGTACAGCTCCGAAGCCACCTTTAGTTCTCAGCTCTCGCCTCCTCTCTGGAAGAGCAGGCCACGTGCCAACTATCTTATCTATTACCAATAATGTGATTAGCACCTTGCGAACATATTACACATTGGTATATTTGGTTAACCTGGTCATATGTCCCTCAACATTGGTTTTTGATTCGCAAATTCTCTCCAATGCTTCTTCAACGTCTGCTCGTGTCAACCCCCAAAGTCCAGCTACCTTTTCCGTAAGTGACATGTTCACTGCAATATTGCACCCACTGCTAATATTGCCTAACGATAGTGGAGATATGCCGGTGATAAATCATTTCCGGATACCATAGAATAGGTCTATCAAATCTTTCACAGTATCCCAGAAACCTTTCACAGGTGAGGATGCATCAGATTCTTCCCTGCTATCCGGATTGAGGAGATCCATATACCTATTGAAGAAGGCATCGTACCCATTGACTTGCAGGTAAATCTTGAGATGGTGTGCACACCAGCCCTTCCTCGAAACATGTTACCGGTGTTAAGAATCTGAACACAGGGATTAAAAATTTGTATGGCAAATTATCTTCGATTATCCTAGCTCCCATACTGAATTCAAGAATAAGTATTGGGGTTCTTCATGCCAGTAAAGTGTAGGATTTATTCATGACTTACCGCTTTGACATTACCAAGAGGATGTTTTATGTCTCCTCCATCCTTGATCTCCCTGAGAGTGTGAATAACAAGCCGAACTAGCTTTGGCAATCTGTGGATTTCCGATTGCCGATGGATGTTCTCGGATATCAGCTGTCCCAATGACCTGCTAAGGTAGGGATAATAATTCCCTAGGAATTCCTCCAAGATCTCAATGATATGAAATGACAATTGCTTAGCTACCTCGTTCAAATCCTTTGTGTGCCTCACAGCCAAGAAATTAAATTTTAGGATCAGGTATCGGCCCGATGTAACTTTGTTTTTCTTCACGTCCTTATTGACAACTAGATCCAATATTCCATAAAGTAAGCCAACAGCACATCAGGAAATGGATTTTGAAATAAGACTGGGAAACTTTGAAGAGTTTGTAACCTGTTCACAAGGTGCTAATCATGTTATTGGTAATAGATGTAACCTGTACGAGTACTCGGTTATTGGTTTTGTTTTTACGTTTTGTTTTAAGTATCGTCTTGATACTTGGTTTGTTTTAAGTATTGTTTGATACTTGGTTTTGTTTTATGTTTTGTTTTAAGTATCACCTTGATACTTGGTTTGTTTTAAGTATTGTTTGATACTTGGTTTTGTTTTATGTTTTGTTTTAAGTATCGCTTTGATACTTAATTAGTTTCACCAAAGTGTAGAAATAGAAAAGGTAGACTTCAACAGATAGTATTTCAATATACTTGGTTAAACGGTTACTTCTTGGTTCCTCAGTACACACTCGAAGCCTCCTTTAGTTCTCACCTCTCGACTCCTCTCTGGAAGAGCAGGCTACCTGCCAACTATCATACCTATTACCATTAACGTGATTAGCACCTTACCAACACGTTACATTTTTTTAACCTCAGCAAGTGGTTAAGAACCTGTCGCCGGATTTAGGCCTGATCAACCTATCGATATCCACCTCAGAACGCTAGTGGAGAGATGCGGCAGAATCACAGCACATTCGGCTTCATCTCAAACCCAAGATAGAGTCTTTGACAACCAGGAGTGGGAAGCAAATCCCACGGCAAGACCTTAAAAGAAAGAAACATCCCTAGCGCACTCATAAAGAGCCGGGCGATCCTGCAAACATGGAAGATACACAACCTCCAGGAGAATTCCCTTCTACTACAGCAAAGAAGCCTTCCTTTGAACCTCCAATTGACCCTGAAGCCAGCAGCGAATCAGACATGCCTAGCACAGGAGGAGGGCCTTCGGGAGGAGGAAAATCTGGATCTAGGTGTGAAGAAGAGGAGGTTCCCGCAGCATTTGAACCCCGTAAGTTTAAACTCCACCTCTCAGTGAAGTTCACGGGAGAAGGAAGAGACCTCAAACCTGAAGCTTTTAACCGATGGGCGACAGAACTATCCCACTTCCTACTCTTACAAGGAAAAGATGTGAAAGACCCTACAACCGGACTTCTCATTGGATTATTTTGCAAAGGAAAAGCAACCGACGCATATCACCAATACTATAAGGAATATGGCGGGGACGTAAGATTAAGAGGAACTACAGTTCTCGATTACCTGAAAGGAGGATTCCAATCCTCTATAACTAACGACCTCCTATACAACAAATTTAACTGGCTCCAGCAAGTTAACGGAACGCATGGCAAGCGAATCACCGATGTCGCTACGGACCGGATGATGTATAAGGACCGAATGGAGAGAGAAAGTATTTCCAAATACATCCTGAAGCGACAATTCTACGACACTATGCACCCTACCCTCCGGCGAGAAGTAGAACTACCTGAGGAAGACGGTGATGATATTGCAGTAATAATTGCAAGAGCAGAATGAAAGGACGCCATTCTCCATGAAACTAAGGCCTACAAAACACAGACATCCTCTAGTAGGAATAGCCAGCCAAGGCACAAAGCCTCCAGCAACTCTGAAGACGATACCCCACGGGTTTTCAAGAAGAAAACAAAATACTCCTAAGAATCAAGATGGCAGAAAGGAGAGTGTTTCGAAGGTGGAAAAACAGGAGACATGGCAAAGAACTGTCCTACGAAGGAAGGGACAGGAAAGGCAATTAAGCAAGAGGCATCGGCCAACAATATTGAAAGTGATAATACCTAATCCAGCGAATGTAACCGGTACGGGTACTCGGTTATTGGTTTTGTTTTATCTTTTCTTTTAAGTATCGCTTTGATACTTGGTTTGTTTTAAGTATCGTTTGATACTTAGTTTTGTTTTATGTTTTGTTTTAAGTATCGCTTTGATACTTGGTTTGTTTTAAGTATCGTTTGATACTTGGTTTTGTTTTATGTTTTGTTTTAAGTATTGCTTTGATACTTAAAGAGTTTTCCCAAAGAGTATCAATTGATATCTTTGATTAGTTTCGTTCATGCTAGATATGAACAGATTTGTGTATTTAAAGACCGCCTGTTTCTACGATAGAAAAGGCAGACTTCGACAGACAGTATTTCAATATACTTAGCTGAACGGTTACTTCTTGGTTTCTCAGTATACCCTCGCAGCCTCCTTTAGTTCTCAGCTCTCGCCTCCTCTCCGGAAGAGCAGGCTACCTGCCAACTATCGTATCCTTTACTGTTAACGTGATTAGCACCTTGCGAACACGTTACAGCGAATATGAAGAGATTCATAATGGATATATCGATGTGCAATGCAACAGTGTTGGACCTCCGGCTACATTCAAAGGACACACTACCCCGGAAGGTACTATCCTGATCAATAGTAAAAAGGCACGAGTCCAATTCGACACTGGAGTAATCGGAAGAGATATGATCAGTAATGCCTTTGTCTCTGTCCATGGACTCCCAACTCGAGACCTTAACCAACCCATACCAGTCAATATGGCAGTAAAAGGATCACGGTCCACAAGCCATAAAACCTGTAGTGCGACCATTTAACTTGGTTCTGCAGTCCTACCCCTCCAAGAAATGCTGGTTGGAAACTAAGCCAAATACGATGCCCTAATAGGCATACCATTCCTGAACCACCACAAAGCTATAATCAGGTGTGGGGAATCAACCATCGAATTCCCAGGTCAGAAGGTTAGAGTCTCATGTAAGCCAACAAGCAGAGAGTACCGAGCCTCAGTCTGTGAAGCAACTACCTAACAACTATTGGATGAATACTCTGATGGTTTTCCAGATCAAATACCGGAAGAACTACTGCCGATGAGAGAGGTGAATTACCACATCCGCCTCCGCGACCCGTCCAATCTCAAGAACCAACCTACCTACTGTATTCCTGACGCGTACAAAAGCCTGCTTTGTGATTCGATCAACCAACAACAAAGAAGAGGAGTCATCTGCCGGGCAGAAGGCCCAGGTGCCGCTCCTATGTTTGTTCAACCCAAAGCAGATGGCAAAAGAATCCGCCCCTTGGTTGATCTCATGCTCTGGAACGAAAACACTGTTATGCACAGCTCCGCTATACTAAACCAAACCCCGATCCTAAATGCAGTTGGACGGGCTAGATTCTGAAGCAAGATTTACCTAAGCGATGCCTACTTCCAAACCAGGTTATACCCCGAAAGCGAATGCTACAACAGTTTCAAAACTCCCTTCGGAAGTTTCATTAGCCGAATTATGTTACAAGGTGATATGAATGCGCCCGCCACCTTTATGCAAATTATGGAAAGCCTCCTAAGCGAATACCTCCACCATTTTGTTTGGGTCTACATTGATGATATTCTCATCTTCTCAAACACCGAAATAGAACATGCCTACCATATAGGATTAGTTTGTACCAAACTAAGGGAAGCTAAATTCTACGCCAGCAGAAACAAATCAATTCTGTTTGCCGATAAACTCGGTATCCTAGGACATGTTATAGATGATGAAGGAATACATGCAGCCCCAGGAAAAATAGCCTGTTTAACGGAATGGTCGACATCCCTGAATCAAAAGGAACGCATGCGATTCCTAGGACTCGTCAACTCTATTTCCCAGTTCCTCCCACACAACGCCACTGTGACAGTGCCGCTTACAGACCTTACCGGAAATGCAGAATTTGTCTGGACCCACACTCATGACCAAGGCTTTACCAACATCAAGGAGTTGATTAAAAACGCCAACATTATTCAACCAATCGACTATAGTAAACCAGAACCGATATGGCTGATTACTGCTGCATCGGATGTTGGAGTTGGAGCATGGGTTGGGCAAGGCGCCTCCCATGAAACGGAAAGACCGGCAGCATTACACAGCAGGAAGTTCACTAACTCACAGATGAACCATGGAATAACAGACAAGGAAGCCCTTGCTGTGATTGATGCTCTCGCCACTTTCAACCACATCCTGATGGGCAATGCCTTCACTATTGTTACCGACCACCAACCTCTCACTAATCTTAAAACAGAAAGAATACCTGGAAGAAGAAGAACAAGATGGATAGGTGAAAGCAGCAAATACGATGCAACAATCATCTATACCCCTGGAAGAATGAACTATTTAGCTGATGCTCTCTCTCGCCTATCGGAGAATCAAGACCTCACAGATCCTCCTCTTATTCATGATCACACAAGACAAAGCGAAGACAGCCTTGACCACACCTCCAATGAACAAGAGCTATCGATGGCTACCGCCAGCTCTGCCGCTCCCTCCAATCCTTTGTGTTACACCATGAATAGCGCTGCCGGAACAGAATGTGGAAAGGACATTAACGAAGAATGGAAAGACAATTGCACACTCCGCAGCACACCACCTCCCGAACTTGAACAAAGCAGACTCCACTGGTCCCACTGTTACCATGACACCTGCCCTTATCACCGGACTGAGATTAAGGTCGGAAACAGATACCAGCGACCGTACTATATGCCTGCTGATTATTCCAAAGACACCAACTTCGACACCGCAGAAGGAGCAGAAGAGATGATCGATGAAAATGAGTCAACCCAATCTCCTCATATCCTTAATCCTGCTCCAACACGATACTAAGGTCTTGAAGAACTCGAACAAGCAACAGCCTACGTGGATGCAATATCCTATTTACACCCCCTACAGTCAGCCGCACCATCATCTCCTCCCATAATCGATTCACGAGCACTATATGTAGGACCCTTATCAGTATACAAGAATGAAACCATTGTCTCAGTCATGGCCCCTACTATTCCCAAGCATCATCGACAACTCTATGAAACCTTTGAGGAAGAGGAAGCCCCTATCGAACCAACAAGAGGATCCCTCATAGAGGATGCACGAGATGTTAGATCAACCACTGAAGAATTAACCTCCTCTTTCTGAAGCCAAATGATAGCAGGATACTGCCAGGACCGGATTTACTTCAAAGCCATGGATAGCTCCAGGCATGGAGACCTCGCCCCTTACAACATATCAAATGGAATGGTTTATACCAGCACCTGTTATGGTGAATATTGCCTATACATTCCAAAAGGCCATATGTTCAATGGAAGAACTATTAAAGAATATGTCATATCCGAGATTGACAACAAAGGACACCACAGTGCGGACCGCAACCTTCAATATGCTTCAGAATATGTTTACTGGCCTGAGATGCGCAAGGATTTCCGCGATTTCGTCAAACAATGTGAACTCTGCCAGGCAAACAAGGAGCGAACACAACTACCTGAAAGAAAAGCACAGACTCTCCAACTACCATGTGAAATATTCGAATCCTATGCCATCGACCTCCCAGGACCATTCAACAAGTCCGCCGGATATGACACCATCTTGGTAGCTGTGGATCGATTTTCTGGATATAGATGGCTCATACCAATGAAGGTTACCGATTCCTCTGAAGACACCTGGAATAACCTCCAAAGACACCTATTTGCCCCCCATAGGTACCCCTTATCTATTGTTAGTGATGCTGATCCCCGGTTCACTGCCAGATTCTGGAAGCAAACCTTGACCTCCCTCGGAATAAACCACATTATGGCTGCCCCTGGACACCATGAGACTAATGGCCAAGCAGAACGAAAGGTCCTGGAGGTTAAGACAGGAATTAGGAACATGATAAATGAACGACAAACTAACTGGGAACCAGCCCTTGTTGAGCTAGCTGCATATATCAATGCCGGATATTCAGACACCTGGGGAATGTCTCCATACAAGGCAATCATCGGCCGCCAATATCCTCTCCTACCTACAACCCTATTCAAGAACTCCTCAGTCCCCACCTCCGATGACCGCTTAAACCGCCACCAAGCGATTCAGAATGACGCCTTCCAAGCTGTTAAAGCTGCTCGATTCCGAAGTACCACTACTGCTCAAAAACGACAACGTAGACATGTTCCTATTCTGCCCGGAGATATGCTCATGGTTCATGGAAACATCTTCATTACCAATGTTGGACATAGCAAAGAATTGCAACCCGGGTGGTGAGGACCTTTCAAAGTGTTACCTTTTGACGAACATACAGAAAACTACGAGGTCCAGATAGATGGACGCATGTATCGCCGCCATATTGCAGTCTTTCATGCCTCAGCTGTCAAGTGATTCCATCCAAATGATGACTCTAAGCTTCGTGGCAGAACCCACTCTCGGCCTACGCCTATCATCATCGATAAAAAAGATGGATGAGAAGTTGAAGAAATCAGAGACCACCACCTTTGTCATGGAAATGATCAGTTCCTAGTCAAATGGAAAGGATATCCAACAAGTGAAAACAGTTGAGAACCACGGGAAGGACTAGAGCACGCTATAGATATGGTGAACGGATGGTTGAAAAACAACATGCCAAACGAATCCCTCCCCCCAACAATCAATTATATCACCATGTGCTGGACACCTACAATGCCAGAAACTGAGCGATGGCATGCAGAACTCAAAGCTAGAGATGGATTTTGGGAAGCATACTTTGAGTCGGAATTCGAAAGCAGCGATGAGGAGAATCAAGCTATGCAGCAGGCTCTCGACAACTTTATCTAGTCACCAATCACCATCCGAATTCCATAACAATGTCAAACTATGTGGAGCTCAATGTGAGGCTACAACAAGAGATTATTGGACTATTGTTGAACAGCGATGCGATCCAACTTGAAGACTATTTTGAAATGCTCTGGATAGATTACTGTCCTGATTGCGATCACGCTTTGGTTGATGTACAATGCGAATCTGGTATTCGTGACTACTATGATTTACATTTCTTTGAGTCCAAGTATTTCCTTAGGGTTTCTTCCTGCCCCTGGTGTGATACTTAGGATGAAGAATTTCTTGCAGAAACTGAAGCCAGGAGTTTCAGGGAAAATCCGCTTTTGATGATTATTAGGTTTTGTTGGTTTTAAAACAGTTGTTTTATTTTAGGGAATGTAGCCGGTACTGGTACTCGGTTATTGGTTTGGTTTTTACGTTTTGTTTTAAATATCGCCTTAATACTTGGTTTGTTTTAAGTATCATTTGATACTTGGTTTTGTTTTATGTTTTGTTTTAAGTATCGCCTTGATACATATTTGCTTTAAGTATCGCTTGATACTGGGTTTTGTTTTATGTTTTGTTTTAAGTCTCGCCTTGATACTTGGTTTGCTTTATGTATCATTTGATACTTGGTTTTGTTTTATGTTTGTTTTAAGTATCGCCTTGATACTTGGTTTGTTTTAAGTATTGTTTGATACTTGGTTTTGTTTTATGTTTTGTTTTAAGTATCTGTAACCGGTACGGGTACTCGGTTATTGGTTTTGTTTTATGTTTTGTTTTAAGTATCGCTTTGATACTTGGCTTGTTTTAAGTATCGTTTGATACTTGGTTTTGTTTTATGTTTTGTTTTAAGTATCGCTTTGATACTTGGTTTGTTTTAAGTATCGTTTGATACTTGGTTTTGTTTTATGTTTTGTTTTAAGTATCGCCTTGATACTGAAAGAGTTTTACCAAAGTGTATTGATTGATACCTTTGATTAGCTTCGTTCATGCCAGACATGAACAGATTTGTGTATTTAAAGACCGCCGAGGTCTACAATAGAAAAGGTAGACTTCGACAGACAGTATTTCAATATACTTGGTTGAACGGTTACAACGTTGTTCCTCAGTACACCCTCGAAGCCTTATTTAGTTCTCAGCTCTCGCCTTCTGTCCGGAAGAGCAGGCCACCTGTCAACTATCATACCTATTACCGTAAACGTGATTAGCACCTTGCGAACACGTTACATTTTTTTAACCTCAGCAAGTGGTTAAGAACCTGTCCCCGGATTGAGGCCTGATCAACCTATCAATATCCACCTCAGATCACTAGCGGAGAGAAGTGGCAGAATTACAGCACATTCGGCTTCATCTGAAACCCAAGATAGAGTCTTTGACGACCAGGAGTTGGAAGCAAATCCCACAGGAAGATCTTACAAAAAAGAAACAACTCAGGCGCTCTGCTAAAGAGCCGGGCGATCCTGCAAACACGGAAGATACACACCCTGCAGGAGAATTCCCTTCTACTCCAGCAAAGAAGCCTTCCTTTGAACATCCAAACGACCCCGAATCCAGTAGCGAATCAGATATGGCTAGCACAGGAGGAGGGCCTTCTAGAGGAGGGAAATCTCGGGCAAGGCCTGAAGAAGAGGAGGTACCCGCAGCATTTGAACCCCCTAAGTTTAAACTCCACCTCCTAGCGAAGTTCACCGGAGAAGGAAAGGACCTCAAACCTGTAGCCTTTGACCCATGAGCAACAGAACTCTCACACTTCCTACTCTTACAAGGAAAAGATGTGGAAGACCCTACAACCGGACTTATCATTGGATCATTCTGCGAAGGAAAGGCAACCGCCACATACCACCAATGCTATAAGGATTTCGGCGGGAATGTTAGATTAAGAGGAACTACAGTCCTCGATTACCTGAAAGGACGATTCCAATCCTCTATAACCAATGACCTCCTATACAACAAATTCAACCAGCTCCAGCAAGTTAACGGAATGCATGTCAAGCGAATCACCGATGTGGCTACGGAAGTAATGATGTATAAGGACCGGATGGAGAGAGGAAGTATCTCCAAATACATCCTGAAGCGACGATTCTACGACACCAAGCACCCTACCCTCTGGCGAGAAGTAGAACCACTCGAGGAAGACGGCGATGTTATTGCAGTAATAATTACAAGAGCAGAACGAAAGGACGCCATTCTTCACGAGACCAAGGCCTACAAAACACCGGCATCCTCTAGTAGGAACAGCCAGCCACAACACAAAGCCTCCAGCAACTCTGAAGACGATACCTCACGGGTTTTCAAGAAGAAAACAAAATCCTCCAAAGAATTGAGACAGTAAAAGGGAGAAGGATTTGAATGTGGAAAAACAGGACACATGGCAAAGAACTGTCCTACGAAGAAAAGAAAAGGAAAGGCAATTAGGCAAGAGGCGGCAGCCAACAATGTTGAAAGGGACAACACCCAATCCAGTGAATATGAAGAAATCCATCTCGGATATATCGATGTGGAATGCAACAGTGATCGACCTCCCGCTACATTCAAAGCACACACCGCTCTAGAAGGTACTATCCTGATCAATGGAAAAAGGGCCCGAGTCCTATTCGACACTGGCACAATCGGAAGAAATATGATCAGTAATGCCTTTGTCTCTGTCCATAGACTCCCCATTCATGACCTTAACCAACCAATACCAGTCAATATGGCAGTAAAGGTATCACGATCCACAAGCCATAAAACCTGCAGTGCGAACATACAACTTGGTTCTGTAGTCCTACCCCCCCAGGAAATGCTGGTTGGAAACTTAGCCAAATACGATGCCCTAATAGGCATGCCATTCCTGAACCCCCACAAAGCTATAATCAAGTATGGGGAATCAACTATCGATTTCCCAGATCAGAAGGTCAGAGTCTCATGCAAACCAACAAGCAGAGAGTACCGAGCCGCAGTCTGTGAAGCAACTGCCCTAGGACTACTGGATGAGTACTCTGATGTTTTCCCTGATCAAATACCCGAAGAACTACTGCCCATGAAAGAGGTGAACCACTATATTCGCCTCCTCGACCCCTCTAATCTCAAAAGCCAACCCACCTAGTCTATTCCTGACGCATACAAAAGCCTACTTTGTGATTGGATCAACCAACAACAAAGAAGAGGAGTCATCTACGGGGCAGAAGCTCCAGGTGCCGCTCCTATGTTTGTTCACCCCAAAGCAGATGGCAAAAGAATCCGCCCCTTAGTTGAACTTAAGCTACGGAATGAAAATACGGTTATGGACAGCGCCGCTATCCCAAACCAAACCCAGATTCTAAATGCAGTTGGACGGGCAAGATTCCGAAGTAAGATTGACATAAGCGATGCCTACTTCCAAACAAGGTTAGACCCAGAAAGCGAACACTACAACAGTTTCAAAACACCCTTCGGCAGTTTCATTAGCCGAGTTATGTTACAAGGTGATATGAATGCGCCCGCCAGCTTTATGCAAATTATGGAAAACCTCCTAAGCGAATACCTCCACCATTTTGTTTGGGTCTACATTGATGATATTCTCATCTTCTCAAACACCGAAATAGAACATGCCTACCATATAGGATTAGTTTGTACCAAACTAAGTGAAGATAAATTCTACGCTAGCAGAAACAAATCAATTCTGTTTGCCGATAAACTCGATATCCTAGGACATGTTATAGATGATGAAGGAATACACGCAGCTCCTGGAAAAATAGCCTTTTTAACGGAATGGTCAACACCCCGGAATCAAAAGGAACTCATGCGATTCATAGGACTAGTCAACTATATTTCCCAGTTACTCCCACACCACGCTACTATGACAGCGCCGCTCACAGACCTTACCGGCAATGAAGAATTTGTCTGGACCCACACTCATGACCAAGGCTTTACTAACATCAAGGGATTGATTAAAAACGCCAATGTTATTCAACCTATGGAATATAGTAAACCAGAACCAATATGGCTGATTACTGATGCATCGGATGTTGGAGTTGGAGCATGGGTTGAGCAAGGGGCCTCCCATGAAACGGCAAGGCCGGCGGCATTACACAGCAGGAAGTTCAGTAACTCACAGATGAACTATGGAGTAACAGACAAGGAAGCCCTTGCTGTGATTGATGCTCTCGCCACTTTCAACCACATTCTGATGGGTAATACCTTCACTATTGTCACCGACCATCCACCGCTCACTAATCTTAAAACTGAAGGAATACCTGGAAGAAGTAGAACAAGATGGATAGGCAAGATCAGCAAATATGATGCAAAAATCATCAATCCCCCTGGAAGAACGAACTATTTAGCTGATGCTCTCTCCCACCTATATGAGAATCAAGACATCGCAGACCCCCCTCTTGTTCATGATCACACAAGACAAAACGAGGACAGCCCTGACGACACCTATGAACAAGAACCATCGATGGCTACCGCCAACTCTGCCACACCCTCTAATCCTTTCTCCTATACCATGTACAGTGCTGCCGGAACAGAACATGGAAAGGACATTGATGAAGAATGGAAGGACAATTGCACGCTCCACAGCACACCTCCGCACGAACTTGAACAAAGCAGACTCCACTGGTCCCTCTGTTACCACGACACCTGCCCTTTTCACCAGACCGAGATTAAGTTCGGAAACAGATACCAGCGACTGTACTATATGCCTGCTGCAGATTCCAAGGATACTAGCTTCGACACCGCAGAAGGAGAAAAAGAGATGATCGATGAATATAGGTCAACCCAATCTCCTCATACCCTTAACCCTGCTCCAACACGATACCAAGATCTTGAAGAACTCGAACAAGCAGCAGCCTACGTGGATGTAATATCCTATTTACACCGCCCACAGTCAGCCCCGCCATCCTCTCCTCCCATAATCGATTCACGACCACTATATGGTGGACCCTTATGAGTATACAACAATGAAACCATTGTCTCGGTCATACCTCCTACTATTCGCGAGCATTGGTGTCAACTCTACGAAACCTTTGAGGAAGAGGAAGCTCCTATCGAACCAACAAGAGGATCCCTAATCGAGGATGAACAAGATGTTAGATCAACTACAGAAGAATTAACCTCCGCTTTCCGACGCCAAATGATAGCAGGATATCACCATGACCCGATTTACTTCAAAGCCATGGATAGTTCCAGGCATGGAGACCTTGCTCCGTACATCATATCAAACGGAATGGTCTATACCAGCACCCGATATGGTGAACATTGCCTATACATACCAAAGGGCCATATGTTCAATGGAATGACTATTAGAGAATATGTCATATCCGAGATTCACAACAAAGGACACCACAGTGCGCACCGTAATCTTCAATATGCTTCAGAATATGTTTACAGGCCTGAGATGCGCAAGGACCTCCGCGATTTCGTCAAACAATGTGAAAGCTACTAGGCAAACAAGGAGCGAACACAACTACCTCAAGGAAAAGCACAGACCCTCCAACTACCATCTGAAAGGTTCGAATCGTATGCCATCGATTTTCTAGGACCATTCAATAAATCCGCCGGATATGACACCATCTTGGTAGCTATGGACCGATTCTCTGGATACACATGGCTCATACCAATGAAGGTTACCGATTCCTCCAAGGACACCTGGAATAACCTCCAACGATACCTGTTTACCCCCCATGGGTACCCCTTATCCATTGTCAGTGATGCGGATCCCCACTTTACCCCCAGATTCTGGAAGCAAACCTTAATCTCCCTTGGAATAAACCACATTATTGCTGCCCCTGAACACCATGAGACTAATGGCCAAGCAGAACGAAAGATCCGCGAGGTTAAGACCGGAATTAGGAACATGATTAATGAACGACAATCCAACTGGGAACCAGCCCTTGTTGAGCTCGCTGCATATATCAATGCCGGATATTCAGATACCTTAGGACTGTCACCATACAAGGCAGTCTTTGGCCACCAATACCCCCTCCTACCTACAACACTATTTAAGAACTCCTCAGTCCCTGCCTCTGATGACCATCTAAACCGCCACCAAGCAATTCGGAACGATGCTTTCCAAGCTGTTAAGACTGCCCAATTCCGAAGCACCACTACTGCCCAGAAACGACGACGCAAACATGTCCCCATCTTACCAGGAGACACGCTCATGGTACAAAGTAACATGTTCATTACCAATGTCGGACGCAGCAAGACACTGCAATCCCGATGGTGCGGACCCTTCAAAGTCATATCCTTTGACGAACACACAGAGAACTACAGTGTCCAGATGGATGGACATATGTACAGCCGGAATACTGCAGTCTTTCACGCTTCAGCTGTCAAGCGATTCCATCCAAATGACGACTCCAAGTTTCCTGGAAGAACCCACTCTCGGCCTGCACCTATCATCATCGAGAAGAAGGATGAATGGGAAATTGAAGAAATCAGAGACCACCGCCTTGGGCATTGAAATGATCAGTTCCATGTCAAATGGAAAGGATATCCGATAAGCGAAAACAGTTGGGAACCACTGAAAGGATTAGAGCACGCCATGGATATGGTGAACGGATGGTGGAAAGACAACATGCCAAACGAATCCCTCCCCCCAACAATCAATTATATCACCATGTGCTGGACACCTACGATGCCAGAAACTGAGCGATGGCACGCAGAACCCAAAGCTAGAGATGGATTTTGGGCACCAAACTTTAAGTCGGAGTTCGAAAGCAGTGATGAAGAGAATCAAGCTATGGAGCAGGCTCTCCACAACTTTAACTAGTCACCAATCACCATCCGAATACCATAACGATGTCAAACTATGTGGAGCTCAATGTGAGGCTGCGACAACAGATTGTTGGACTGTTGTTGAACCGCGTTGCTATACAACTTGAAGACTATTTCGAAATCCTCTAGATAGATTACTGTCCTGATTGCGATCACGCCTGGGTTGATGTACAACGCGAATCTGGTATTCATGACTACTGTGATTTATATTTCTTTGAGTCTAAGTGTTTCCTTAGGGTTTCTTCCTGCCCCTGGTGCGATACTTATGATGAGGAATTTCTTGCAGAAACTGCAGCCATGAGTTTCTCGGAATCCGCTTTTGATGATTATTAGGTTTTGTTTGTTTTAAACAGTTGTTTTGTTTTGGGGAATGTAACCGGTACGGGTACTCGGTTAATGGTTTTGTTTTATGTTTTATGTTTTATTTTAAGTATCGCTTTGATACTTAGCTTGTTTTAAGTATCGTTTGATACTTGGTTTTGTTTTATGTTTTGTTTTAAGTATCGCTTTGATACTTGGTTTGTTTTAAGTATTGTTTGATACTTGGTTTTGTTTTATGTTTTGTTTTAAGTATCGACTTGATACTTAAAGAGTTTTTCCAAAGTGTATTGATTGATACCTTTGATTAGTTTCGTTCACGCCAGATATGAAAAGATTTGTGTATTTAAAGACCGCCTGTTTCTACAATAGAAAAGGCAGACTTCAACAGACAGTATTTCAATATACTTGGTTGAACGGTTACTTCTTTGTTCCTCAGTACACCCTCGAAGCCTCCTTTAGTTCTCAGCTCTCGCCTCCTCTCTGGAAGAGCAGGCCACCTGCCAACTATTGTACCTATTACCGTAAACGTGATTAGCACCTTGCGAACACGTTACAGTATCGCTTTGATACGTAATTCGTTTGACCAAAGTGTATCGATTGATACCTTTGATTAGATTCGTTCATGCTAGACATGAACAAATCTAATCGAAGGTATCAATTGATACACTTTGGTGAAACTAATTAAGTATTAAAGCGCTACTTAAAACAAAACATAAAACAAAACCAAGTATTAAACGATACTTAAAACAAACCAAGTATCAAAGCGATACTTAAAACAAACCACGTATCAAAGCGATACTTAAAACAAAACATAAAACAAAACCAAGTATCAAACGATACTTAAAAAAACCAAGTATCCAAGCGATACTTATAACAAAACATAAAACAAAACCAAGTATCAAACGATACTTAAAACAAACCAAGTATCAAAGCGATACTTAAAACAAAACATAAGACAAAACCAATAACCGAGTACCCGTACCGGCTACAGAGTTGATCATATTGAGCTCCGTGTTGTACACCATGAAAGTGCTTAAGCATGCTTAGAGTAAGTGATTTTCCATACCGATGGGGTTGAAGGAACAGCATTGCCTATGCATTGCTTGAATCTAGGATGGAAATAGATCTTGTTCTGTCAAAGTAGGCGAAACGTTTGTTGGCACGCAATTTGGCAAAATTGCTCTCACTACACCTCAGGAAAGCTTGAATTGTATCGCTTTCTATTCGAAGAGAGGATTTTTGATGTTTGTCCAAAAGTAAACACGCTGTAGATAAACTCCTCGCATTGGCCATTAGTGATGCTATGCCTAGAGTAGACAGAGGTTAGCTTTACCACACGATGTTTGGGAGTTCAAGACGAGAAAATGAGGAGGAGGGTTGAGAACCTGGGGAGAAGGGTGGTACACATAGTCAAGGCTGATGTTGGAGTTGTGGAAAACTAGTGATTTGACAAAGATTTGGCAGAGACGCTCAAGGACTGCACCGGCCTAAATCCATGAAACTTCTCTTTATGAGAATCATCTGATTACCGGTATACCTGTTATATGTGGTGTGATGTGTGGGGATGTGGACATGAGAGTCTCTGTTAGGAAGCGGATGTGAAGATGTGAAGATGTGAAGTATGATAGAGGGGTGCAGCGCCAGTGGCGAGGCGCTGCCAGCAATCAAAGTTACCCTGCCTGATGGTGTAGCCGGGTGGGGGCTTACTTAATCTGCGGGCTACCCTAAACTGGATGACAGACTGCTGGGTAAATGAGAGCAACTTGTCCCCCGAAAAAGCCTTTGAGGTCTATTGTTGGGTTTAGCGATGAGCAGACATTCATGTAAATCAAAAGGAGGCGATATAAAAATAGGGTACATTGCTAGAGCAAAACTGCGATTGCACTCCCCACCCTCTCGTCACCTCCTACTCCGCTTTCACCACTTGCATCGCCTGCTGTTTTCATCCAGTTATCTTGCTCTCTCTGTGTATCCGGGCCATCTCTTCCTTCTCCCCCATCGCCTTCTCTTGAAACTTAACCTACCTGAATTCGTGACAAGTCAAGGCCCTTTCGACCGATCCATCTATTCACACCCGGGATACACCCTTTCTTGACTATTATTCGTCTCTTTCGGACACCACCCACTCACTGAAGTCGGTCAGTTCGCGACGTCTCAAATCCAACTTCCGCCATCGGTAAGGGACCAGGCGGAGTCTCTTATGGAGGAGGCTACTACCTCGCATATAGTGAACTTGACGCATAGGACTCTCGGCAGTCCACACCTCCAATTTTCACCAATCTGCTCGAAGAAGTGGAGTAAGTGCGGGCTGGCTATTCTCTCGAACCTGACTATCATTCCAAGGTTGAGTATCGGTACCGATGTGTTTTTCACTGCGGTGATGTCGGGGCTGTACCCGCAGTGCGTAAGTTCTTTGACCGAGCAGCAGAACTGGTTGGGCAGCGATTGAGTGCTCGGCTGGGATGGGGGGAAGCAAGGTGTTCAGAATGTGCTTGATGTGGGGGGTAGGGGCGCTCGGGTACTTGATTGGCAGAGTATTGTCGAAGTGGAAGAGGAGAGAAGGAAAGGGTGAACTTTCGGAGAGAACAGGGAAGCCGCCACCTGGCCCGGGTGGGAAAGAACTGCCGGCCGCGAGGGAGAGGAGTGGATTGCGGGCAGTAGTCGTCAAGGCTCTTGGACCGCCAGAAACCATAGACGCCGCCCGGCATACCCACAGTATCTATTAATCGTCTGTCTGACCATCTGTCGTTAGCGATCCGTCTTCGTCCTTTGCGGTCCGTCTCCGCTGTTCTCCGTTCGGTTCATATCCACTGTGGTTTATCTTTATTGTTCGCAGTTTGTCCCCCGTCCGTCGCTTACTATTTATCCGGTCGATCACCCCCTTGTCCATTCACGGTTCATTTCCGTCCTTTGCAGTTCGCTTGTTCGTTCGTGGTTCGCTTGTTTTCGTTCGCGAGAGATAAGGGGAGTGGGAGGCTGCGCAGCTGTGGGAATGAGTCTTTGTGGTGTTTTTCTTTTGTTAGCATGGGAATACATGGAGGAAAGGAAGATTTGCGTGAGGAGAACGAGTATGTGTGGTGATCGGTGGAAGGGTAGGAGGGTACTTTGTTGCAGTTGATTTATACTCCTGTGTTCGCAGTTTAGTTAGTTAGTTGAGTAGTGAGCATCATGTTATCGTGTTGCGTATTGAATGAGAGTTACCTTCCCCGCTTTTACTCTTGCCGAGTTTTTTGCATGCTTTAGTCATTGCCATTGCAATCATATACTATCACTCGCTTGTTGCAGGTTGTTGAGGTTTAATATGGACGATACTCTGTTTATTCCTCGAGTGCCGGCTATCTGTTCAAAAACCTACAATACACGCCGGGCTCCCTGATGGAGATGGATAAGGCTCAGCTGAGAAAACTCTGTGATCCGATCATTGTTGCAAAGAGAATCCTCCTGATAGGGAGGTCGTTTTTCCGCCGCCAAACCATTGAACAACTGTGGTCACCCCTAGATCCGAACGGCCGCGTCCTTTCGATCATCGAAATAGGCCTACCGATGGGCTTTGTGGCTGTCGCCTAAGCTGCTCCTCCATCCTAGATGACTACATCAAGGACATTAGCAAAGCTTTCCAACCCCCTGACCAAGAAAGCCCGCGGCGCCGCCAACCACCCTATCGAAAAGGAGCCCGGCACTACAATCGCCCCGCGTACTGTAAGAACCAAGAACAATGCCCTTGTTCCCCTCAGGTCCTACAGACGGCACTAACCGCAAAGACTACTGCCGCTTCTCGCATTGCTATGAGCAGTGCGTGGCAAGTGCTGTCGGCAGTGTGTCCGGCTGGAGATGGTAGCTTTGGCAATCAACAGCTAGGGATTGGAAGATTGTCGTTGGGTTCTCTCCTCCGTGGTATTCCATAATAATATTATTATTCAAATTCACAGGTTTTCGATAATATTATATTCCTGTCTTCAGTCGACACAAGCCGGCTATCGTCAACCCGGCCGGAGCAAACGCAATATCTTTGCGATGCGTGGCTTAGAAGAGAGGTGTTTGTCGAGTGATGTTTTGTGATCTTGATGAGTATAGTTATCAACACAAGGAAGGGATGACACTGGTAACGGATACTGCGCCTTCCCATAGGGCATCCGAACCCATTGCTGAATGAATCCGATGAGTGAAGGGCTATCCGTCAGCTTCTGAACGCTTTCCTCAGCCTCAAATGTTATTCTAGGCAGTAGGAATGGTCCACTGTAATTTTTGTCAACGTGCTCTACTCGTAGGGCCTCAAATACCGGGGTTCGGATCTTCTCTATACTTTCTATTGGGCAATAACTTACGGTATTGCCTTTCGGCTCTGGAAGAACGTGCCGGGTTTCCGGGGGGAGGAAGGGGAGGTGTGCAGCTCGCCCCCCACGAATAGTGGCTAAGTTGGGTTTAGTGGGCGAGAGGTCATTGTTTTTCATTCGCAATGTGGTGTAGAACCAACTACACCACGAAATCGCATTAGGATATCCCGCGAGCACCCGCCTATCGGAGGGCAATGAACCGGGCGAGGCACACCGGGTCAACGGTAGGTCGGGTAACTTAATTACCGGTAACTTAAAGGAGGTTGCAGGATCCTAGTCTACCGTCTGTCTCACTCCAAATTTTCCGAGATCTCCTTACAAGGGTTCCCCCATAATTTTATACCTCCACAATATGTCTCGCTTATCATAATCTCTTTCCGGATCTCCACATCACAGAATACTGGTACCGGATTCCAGCTGAACATTCACACTTTCCACAGTTCCGGGTTTCGAGCCCGATCGGTTTTTTTTTTTTGCTCATCGGATACTCTACGAACCCGTTCAGAATAAATTCTTTTCGCCCCCACCTCCAGAGCTCCAAACATCCTCGCACCCCGCAATTTTTAACTCTTCCCAGAAATTTACCTTTCCGCCTCTGCCATCTGTTAGCCACCTCCCTACAGGAGGTTTCACAACGTTTTAACTCTTGAACTATGGCGATGGCCACCAAGGTTGTTCGATGCGTTGCGAGCTTCTCTCGTGCTTCACTCAGCCCTGCTGCAACCCGACAGAGGGGATTGACAGTTCAGCTACACCGCACAGCACATTCATATTTTCAAGCGGGAAGGATGGGGAGGCAGCTATAAAAGTGGATGTTCAGAATCGACGAATAGATGCGAGCACTTTTAAGGATAAGACTGGAGTCCAGCCCACAGAGGTTAGTGTTGGGAATGCTCTAACAGTGGATGTGATGATGTTCCTTTCTACCAGTGCGTCACCTTTTCCCTTCAGTTTTGTATTTCTCACACAGCGATTAGGAAACAAACGGCCCTGACCAATAGGTACAATCAAGCAAACCTCAATGATGGGCGAGGGATCTCAACCAAGCTCCCTGGACATGCAAGCTATAACTCCTACAGACCTTCGCGTCCTTGATACTATTCTTTCAATTTATACCGGTCTATACGGAAATTCCCATTTACCCACACATGCCTGTGGCTGGAAAACAGAGAAGGCGATTGGTGTTGCAAGTGAGCTGGTTGAAAAGCTCGTTGGAGCCTATCCAGGGGGGATTTTATTCACCTCGGGAGCCATGGGGTCCAATGATATGTCGATCAAGTATGTGGCGAGGCCTTACAAGTCCAAGAAGCATATCATCAGATTGCAGACAGAGCACAAGGATGTGTTGGAATTTTTCCGACATTCACAAGACGAGGGGTACGGTGTCACGCATCTTCCCATTGAGAACAACAATTTGATCAATGTGGAGCATTTGGAGAAGGAGATCTGCCCGGACACAACACTAGTTTCAATTATGACGGTCAATAATGAGATTGAAGTCATCCAGCAGGTTGAGGAGATCAGGAATCTGTATCGAAAACAAGGTGTCTTCTTCCATACCAATAGCGCGCACGACTTGGGCAAGATTCCCGTTGAAGTTGGCAAGTGGAACATTGACTGGATGAGCGCCTCCGGCCCCAAAGTTTATGGACTGAAGCGTATCGGAGCCTGTTATATCCACTGCAGACTAAAGGTCAGGATTGGTCCACTCATCTCTGGCGGGGGTCAAGAACATGCTCTTTGTAGCGGAACTCTCGCACCTTCATTGGTGATCGGATTTGGAGGAGCCTGCGGAGTCGCGCAAGAGGAGATTGAGGTACTCCCCTCCTTGCCCACTTCTCCTGCCTGCAAGTGACAAAAATTGATATCAAAACTAGTTTACACGTATATCAGAACCTTTCTTCTCCCAGCGCCCAATCTGCTCCTCGCACATGCAGGGCAACAACTACATGCGCAAAAGCTATCACAACAAACAACCCAACCAATTTACCAGTAAGTTGAAATTAGTTCATTTGGCTATGAGCACATAGGCTAATGGGTTATTGATTGGTGGGCAGGGGCCTTCCAGACAATGAGTCAAACCAAAGCAGATACGAAAAAGGGAAAGCATAAGGCTACTACCAAAGATTCCACGGTGGGAATTCTGGAAGCCAACCCGCCAGGTAAGTTTAATAGAATGTTTAAGTTTTGTTACTGCATTGAGGCTAATGAGTTACTGATGGCTGGGTAAAAGTCCCTGATACCAAGGAAGGCCCTGAAACCGGTAAAAAAAGGGAGAAACCTTAAGTGGACTACCTCGCATTCAAGAATTACAATTCCTGAAGCCGAGAAGTGGTTGGGCCTTAGATTGACCCTACGTGGAATTCCGGTCAAGCGGATGCTAGAAGGGAAACATGTTTTATTGGGACCGGACATGATATTGAAGTTAAAGAGGAAAATCTATCAAGACTTGGTAAATTACATACGAGCTGAGGGATACCCAACGGAGGCCAATATTGACTTTAAAGAGGCTAACATAAACGACCTTGTGGTCTTTACAATCATTCCCATTATCGCTCAGTTCACATGTGACACTGAGCGGAAGCTGCACTTATCGCGAGAAAAGGAAATTATCTCGAAGGATTCTAGTACTAGTGGTATGGAGGAATCCGTGGTGATGGACTACATATCTTACGATCAGATGAAACATGTTTTGGTTGTTGAAGCAAAGAAGGTCTCTCTCGGTGAAGCAAGAAAGCTGTGCTTTCTCGCTCTGAAGGACATGCGGGATTTTAATGGCGGCGGCACAGTTTATGGATTCGTCACAATGGGAGATAGTTGGAGAATGATATCGTTTGATGGAAAATTCAAGATGAGTCGGAAGATTGAGTTACTGTTTGACGATATGGACGAGAATGAGGAGGAATGGATGGCGGATTATTCCATGCTTGTTGAATGTTTTAATGTTGCCTTAAGCAATGGAGGGAAGGACATGGTTGAGGCTGTTTGAGGCGATAATTTGTTCTGCCTCACCCTGGACCCTTATTTTCAAGAAGAGGATTTCCTCTTCTTCGTTTCCTTTACAATGATGGTTGTGGTGTTTTTTGTTTTTTCCCTTCTTTCTTGCTTCATTTCCAGTACTTTGGGGTGTCCAGGGGCGGGGTAGTAATTTGACTACACCTCCCCCAGCTACCGAATTTGTCCTTTGCTCATCTCCCACCACCCTGGAGTTATCATGTATTGCTCTGATCGCTTCATTGATTGTTTGTGCCTTAGATATAGCTTTACTGTAGTTCTAGTCGGAATGCGTAGTCTATCTCTCAATTATCCTATTCGTGAATCCCAATCACATCACCCTGTTCCCAGCGGTCAAAAACTTCTCAGAATTAGGAGTTTTTTCTTTTCTTCCACAGAACTAGCAGTGTGGTAAACTGCTAGAAGAAAGTAAACACTTCGTCTCAGCGCAGGTGAGGTTTGTCAATGTAATATTCCAGGACAATCGCGCTAGTTAATTTTGGCTGCCATTATCTAGCTTGCTGGGGTTGACGTCTTCCCACCTGGGTCGTATTTTCACGACTCCATCATGCCTATGGGCAGGAGCATGTGAGAGCTTTGTTTGGCCGCAATTATGCGTATCGCCAGGATCGACCTCTTCCTCATGTCCATTACGAGCAGCTGATGCTAGTGGCGTATGCCCCCAAGAATCTCCTTCGCGGCCATCAGACTCCAGGAATAGTTTTAGCGCAAACGATCTCGCGCACTCAGAAAGTTCCGACTGCGGATGGACTTCCCCGTGGACAGAAGAATATTTTAGAAAGGGTGAGCCCCTGGTTTCAGGAGATGGATGGATCAGCCAAAAGGGCCTGGACTTGTCTGGAATTCAGATAGGTCAAGCAGATTTCTACTATTGTTGAGTGTGGCCTGCTGAAAATATCTAGATGAGCGGAAATATACTCTTGGGAAGTAAAGTGGATCAGTTGCACCGTTGATGCCTCCTTGACCGCCACAATAGACCCTTGGTATTATAGCAACCCACCAATGGCCACATCGAAGGGATGGTGCCAGCATTGAATTCGGTAGAGCAACTCTCGGCGCGTGCTGGGTCTCGTCCGCTATGAGCGACTACTGCGCATTACTGATCCACATTAGTCTTGCTATACCAGGTCTCGACCTATCCCCACCCTACGCCTTTATCTGTCTTCTCGTTGTACAGTACCATACGGTAAGCATCCCCCAAACCCGACGCCTCTGTTATTTTGCTAAGCTCTTCCCGTCTCCGATGGATTCCCGATTTTTGCAGGATTGATTCCGTGTTTGGGGAAACTCGTAGAAGCCTAGGCATATCTATTGGGCAAAAGTGTGCTGTGGAAATTCCAGTACCATTGCCCCTATGTATCATACGTTTCCAACATATTTTCGGGAACCCCCTCCAGCATGTCCATAATAATATGATAAATACTTTGTAGGGTATGAAGTGCTGTGCTCAGGGAAAACTCAAAACAAATTAAATAGAGCAAAAATGCAGCTATTAAACTCAGATACCGGTAGACTAGGTATCGGTACACTCGCGCTCTACTCAATTGCTCACACTTGGTAATGCTTAATGGTACGATCTGATTGTAGTATTGAACCGCCGAAATGACCTTTCCGAATAGGAATGTAGTGTACGGTAGATTTCCCCCTCGAGTAGCTTTTTAGATGGCTTGTCCGTCATTAAAAGTTTACTCTATTCGTATTACTCTACTCGTACTACTAATTCCAGGTACGGTATATTCTCTTGCGATTCGCCATCGGATTATCCCTGTAAATCGAGTCATCAACCCATGATGGGTTTAGTTTTGCGTGTTAACAGAATTGCGAAAAATACTTAATGAGATAAAACAGGGCCAAAAGCTCTCGGGCTGTACTGTGTCGGGGAGACGCTATTCCTTCTCAAGCGATTTTGTCTCTGAATCCCGGGATTAGCGACCTCACTGAGATGGCGAATCGCAGGAGAATATATTTACCCTACTATGGTGCAGGGATGTCACGCAAAATCTAAGCAGGTGTCACTGACCCTAATATTAAAGATTTGCAGTGTCCGACCAGGGCAAGTCAAGCCCAGAATTATTATTTTTCCAATGGCAACACTTATAGCACAAGCCCGGGATGACGAAAAGAAGGATGAAAAAACCCCGATGCTTTGCTCACAGTACCCAACTGGCATGGTGAAGATATGATTGTTTTTTCGCTGGTAAAGTACTGTACAGTTTTTGCAGGGATAAGAGTAGTTTGGGTTGGGGAGACATCGCGGCAAATGGACGAGCAACCTAGGCTTTTTTTTTTTGAGTGAATACAGTTCATTAGAATACCGGCTACCAGTTTAACGAGCTTGCCCCACTGCCCGCCTGCCCATTCACTAAGAACAAACTAAGGAAGACGATATCTGAGAATTGCTTTCTCTTTATTTTAGTATTAGGGAGTCCTAGGCAAGGTAGTTTGGGCATTTTTATAAAAGCTATGGATTGCGATTCCCCCTTCATCTGATAATTCGCGATGTACTCAGCACCGAGGTTTGGGAGAAAGTTTTCACCATATATTACCCGATATTTGATTTCGCGTGACTGTTTTGAATCGAGGTAGAATGGGGGGAAAGTGTATGGGAATGAATGATAGAAGTGACTTGCTTGACCTACTAGGTGGGATGAACTGCTCACTTAAATGCATAAACTCCCAGAGATGTCGTACTACAACATAATATAGACATCGCTGTGGTACAACTTGGATAGTCTGAATGAAAATATCTAGGAATGACGGCGGATCAACTGGGAACCATACCGGATTCACCTAGGGTTTTGTCTTTTCCTGCACAGCGAAATAGACTACGCGAACTTCATGAACTGGATCGCCAACAATTTGACGAATCTAGATTCACAGACTAACTTTGGGTTTATGTGTAACACGGGCTGCCCAGCAGACTGTGTATCCCAAAGGGGTAGGGGTGGGTGAAGAAGGAAGAAATGAGGACCTCCATACCGGCGGTTCTCCTCGTCTCTTTTGGAACCCACTGACTGAAGTCGGTCGGTTCACGAGGTAGGGGCCTCTCACATCCGACCTCTGCCATCGGTAAGGGACCGGACAGAGTCTCTGATGGCGGAGGCCATCACCTCGCATATAGTGAACTCGACCCATAGAACTCTCCACCGTCCACACTTCCAATTCTCGCCCATTTACTCGAAGAAGCGTACTAAGCGCAATCTGACTATTCCCTTTGAGCCCGACTAACATTCCAATGTCGGGTACCGAAGCCGACGTGTTTTTTTCATTGCATTGATGCCGGGGCTGTATGGGCAATCCTTGAGTCCGTTGATCGAGCTGGGGAAACGTTTGGGCGGCGATTGGGTGCTCGGCCGGGATGGGGGGGAGCAGGGTGTTAAGGATGTCAGGGGTAGGGGCGCTTGGGTACCTGCTTGGTAGAGTATTGTCGAAGCGGAAGAGGAGAGAAGGAAGGATGAGCTTCTGGCGAGAACAGGGAAGCTGCCATCTGGCCTGGGTGGAAAGGCTCTGCCAGCGGCGAGGGATAGGAGTGGATTGCTGGCAGCTATCGTCGAGGGTCTTGGACGAGACTCTGTTTATTCCTCGAGTGTCGGATATCTATTTCAAAAACCTACACTACATGCTGGGCGCTCCGGTAGAGAATAAGGCTTAGCCGAGAAAACTCTACGATCTGATCATTGCCACAAACAGAATCCTCCTGATTAGGAAGTCGTTTTTCCACTGCCAAACCATTGAACAACTCTGGCCGCACCTAAATCCGAACGGCGGGGTCCTTTCGATCATCGAAATAGGCATGCCAATTGGCTTCGAGGCCGTTACCTATACCCGCTCCACCATCCTAGAGGACTGCATCAACGACGTTGGCAAAGCTGTTCAATCTCCCCGGCCAAGAATGGCGGTGGCTTTGCCAGCCCCCCTATCGGAAAGGAGCCCCGCGTTGTAATCGCCCCGCGCACGAACCAAGAACAATGTCCCATGTTCTCCCCCTGGCCCCACAGACAGCCCCAACAGCAAAGACTACCGCCGCTTCTCGCAGCGCTATGAGTGCCCCGGCTATCTGGAGAGCCTCATGGATTAGTCATCCAACTAAAAAAACCCATGACGATCTCGAGTACTCATATATCGCCTTCCGCTGTGGCATCGGCCACGGCGCCGACACGAAGAACAAGATTAACCCAACAATAGATGACTTCGGCATAACCCCCTTCAACGGCGAACCTGACACGCCAATTCAGAGCCCGTACACAATGCAACAACTCTGCAATTGCAGTTAGACCCTTCCGCGTGTCATATTACTACCTATCAAACGCAACTCACACAGTATACTCGACTTATGCAACGGGCTCCATCAAACCCTGGGTTGTTCCCAAGAGCCTTAGAAAATTGGAGTACAGAGACATAGGGAAGAGCGGGTGGGGTGATTTCTGGGTGCAGGGATCGAAAGCCCGCACAATCCGAAACACAAAGATTGGCTGCAGCAACAGGAAGACTATGTCAAACTTTGTCGCAATCAATGGCTCCCACGGTGATGGGGTGAGGCTATTGTCAAGGGTGGGACGGCCACCTTCCTGAAGGCGAAGAAGCCGGCGAAGGAAGCAAAGAATGCCACAGGGCTTCAGAGGAAATTGGACGTTAGGGAGAGTCATCTCGAAATGGTTAGGGCGCATAGGGAGGGGGAGGAAAGGGGGCTCCGGGGGAAGGCAATGGCGGGGAAGGGAACCGCGGAGATGCTCGAAGAAACGATTAGGATGTGTAGAGATAGGAGGGGAATGATGAAGCTGGTGGTGCAAATATGAGTAGGAGGCGGTTTTGCCCTCGCAATGTAACCATATTTTCATATCTGGAACGTAGGCCGCCAGTGAGTGGGGTGTATATATAGGGCTTCTCAATTTTTGCAAATTATCTACCTAACTGCAAAAAGGGTTAACCGCAGCAGCTATTGGAACTATTGTTGCGATATTATGGTTTGGTACTGAGGTTCTGATCGAAGGTTGTTGTTCCTTACTTGCTTCTTATGGACTATTGTGGACATGGAAATGTACGAGGGGGATTACGTAGCAAGAGGGATCTGCACTCGTGATAGGAATGTGGTTCGCACCTGGACAGATGCCGCAAGTAAAAAAGGACTCGGTGGTTTTTTCATCAATATGGGTGAGACAAAGCCGCTGCCAGGCCCTGCTTTCTTTATGCATCTACCCAGGCATCTATGCGCAGGAGATGAGGGCTGTGGAGCAGGCATTGCTCTATTGGGGGAAGAACTGGACGGGTAAGAAGGTGGTGATACATACCGACAACCGAGCAGTCGTACACGGTGTCGAGAACCGAACTATAAGAGGAGCCTCCATGATCGTATTGCGGAGGTGCCTCATTCTTGCAGCTGAACATGACCTAGACTTAGAAACAAGATGGATCCCGACTCAAGAGAACGCATTAGCAGACGCGCTCTCACGGTTTAATTATGAAAAGATAGCTGACCTTGCGCCACAGTTAATTCACCCCACATGTGACCTCCGGAGTCGTGGGTTTCTCACATACAGCAAACTGGGCTCTCGCCAATAGCCACTCACTACCTATGGAGGGGACTAGCACCTTCGACAAGAAACAACTACGACACCCCCCGCTCCCACTTTACCCTCTTTTGTACCCTTTCCAACTTCCGCCACCAAAATGGTGGATGCTTCCCGGCAAAAGCTATATGGCTGATAGAATGGCTGTGCTCTTGGGCAGGGATGGTCAAAGTGAAAACCATGAAGCTCTATCTAGCAGGATCAAGTCCTACCAGCTAGACCTCGGAATCGAATGTAGCGCATTCACAGACCCCCGACTAGAGCGAACAATGTAGGGAATCAAGCGAGACCATAATGAGCCGCTCCGTCGTACCCGTACTCCACTCACTCACCCATACCTTCTTCAAACCCTCTCCCACCTTAGGGCACGTAACTACGAGAACTCAGTATAGTACTACAATCCGCTTTCACATTGGCCTTCATCGGGTTCCTCCGAGTTGTCGAATTTACCTATAAGGGTGTAGAGAGGGAAATAGGCCCTACATTCACAAAATGGTTTTTAACAAAGAACAGTATTCGCATAAGCGAAGATGGAACTCGCATGGAACTTACACTACCCTCGTCGAAAACGGACCCCTTTAGAAAAGGTATCAAGATCACAATCGCAGCAAGCCACGATAATGGATGTCCAGCGCAAGCCATGAAATGATTCCTCGCAACTGGCACTCACAGCCCACCACTATCACCATTATTTTGTATCTGGAAACACAAACAGCTCCCCTTTACCCGAGAATATGTTGTGAACAGGCCACAAGAGCTGGCAAGAGGGGCAGCCTGATGTCTGGGATGTGTTGTGGAACGGGCATAGCTTCAGGAGAGGGGCAGTCACATGGGCTGCCGAAGTCGGCATTCCCGAAACCGAGATTCAAACACTTGGCCGGTAGAGATCGGATGCCTACAAGGTATATATTGAGTACACACTGGAGGAGTAGATTTCGTTATCTAGCCGCTTCCAAGCACCCGAGAACCTACTCCAACGAGGGAATGCAGTCTGCCTGAGCACGGGAACGAGATAGTAGCCACCTTACGGCAGGCACCACCCAGCAGAGGCACGCACACCTACCTTAAGTCTGGATACATCGGTGGCTACGATCTCCCGCGGCAAGGGCAGCGAAACACTCACCATAGCCTCCGGCAGTGGAAAATATCTTCCCCGATAACGAGCAGCACAGGATAGTTTGAGACATTACGGCTGTAGGTATTTCTTCACGGTTTCTCTCTGTGCTTTCTTTTCCTTGATCTTAATAGTTGAATATCATAATGGACTTCTTTGGCTTTGTAGAATTGGGCAGGGTTCTCAGCCGTGCAGGGCCCCCGTAGGACCCGGCGGAGGGACTGCCAAGACCCCCGGACGAGACGAGACCGCAAAATGTAGTCGGTCCTCGTCTTTGAACCTCCAAGACGGCCGTCATTAGCAAGGACGACCAGCCCCACGATCTAAGACAACTTCAGGTAGAGAACGGCAGGTGACTGCAAGGGAGACCTCCGGGGAGAGCGGGGGACGGTGGCGGACGGTGGGTGATTGCCAGGTACTATCAAATAAATCCTATCCACGCTGTATCCTCACTCCCTCTTAAAATAATTGACTTCACAGGACCATTCAACAAGTTCGCCAGATATGAGACTATTTTGGTAGCTGTCAATCAATTTTCTGGATACACATGGCTTATACCAATAAAAGTTACGGACGGCTCCCAAGACACCAGGAATAACCTCCGGCGATCTCAATTTACCCCCCACGGATACCTATTATCTATTGTCAGTGATGCTGATCCCCATTTGGCAGCCTCTTTCTGGATACAAACCTTGACTCCCCTTGGAATCAACCACATTATGGCTGCTCCGGGACATCACAAGACCAATGGCGAAGCAGAACGGAAGATCAGTTAAGTCAAGACCAGGATTCGGAACATGATCAATGACAGACAGACCAACTAGGAACCCACCCGCACCGAGCTCACCAGGTATATCAATGCTTGACATTCAGATCATGTTGGAATGTCACTATAAAAAAGCAATCTTCAGCTGCAAATACCCACTACTTCCCAAAACCCTATTTAAGAACTCCTCTATTCTCTCCTCTGATGACCAATGAAACTGCCATCAAGTTATCCAGAATGATGCTTTCCAAGCTGTTAAAAGTGCACAATTCTAAAGTACAACTACTTGACAGAAGCGATCGCCTAAACATTAATCTATTCTACTCGTTACTATGCTTATGGCCCATGGAAACATGTTTATTACCAATATTGGACGCAGCAAGAAATTACAACCATGATGGCGAGGAACTTGCAAGGTCTTATCCTTTGATAAGCATACAGAAAAATAGACTGTCCAGAATGAGGGACGCATGTATCACTACAATACCACCGTTTTCCACACCTCTGCGATCACATGTTTCCATCCTAATGACAACTCTAAGTTCCCTAGAAGAACACAGTCTCGACTTGCATCCATCATTATTGTTAAGAAGGAAGAAGAGAAAGTTGAAGTAATACGAGATCACCACATTTAGTAAGGAAATGATGAGTTCCTGGTTAAATAGAAAGGATATCCAGTGAGTGAAAGCTGCTAAGAGCTAGTAAAAGGGTTAGAGTGGACTATGAGCATTGCGAACAAGTGGTGAAAAGACAATATGCCAAACAACATCCTACCACCCACGATGAATTACATCATGATATGCTGGACAACAACTATACCGGAAACTGAGTGATAGTAACTTGAACTAGAAACCAGAGATGCACTTTAGGCAATATAGTTTGAATGAGAATTTGAAAGGAGTGAGGAAGAAAACCCAGACTATGGAACAACTGCTCAACGATGTCATCTAGTCACTAGTCACTATCTGAATACCTAACGATGTCAAACCCTGTAGAAATCAAAGGTGAGCTGCGAC
>NW_003299151.1:150128-164340 GCF_000151645.1 Tuber melanosporum | reverse complement strand
TCTGATGTGGGAAGTCGTTGGGGAGCCACTGCAGAATCTGAAGACTATTTTGCTATCCTCTGAGTAGACTACGGTCCTAATGGCGATAACTCTTGGGTAGTGCTACAGCATGAATCTGTATTTCGTGACCACTTTGACCTGCATTTCTTAGAGTCTCATTATTTCCTTAAGATTTCTTCTTGTCCCTGGTGTGACAATTGTGATGAAGAACTGATAGTAGAAAGTGAAGCGTTTTGTTTCTCAAACTCTGCTTTTGATGATTATTATATTTTATTGATTTATGTAATGTGTTCGCAAGGTACAAATCATGTTATAGGTAATAGATAGGATAGTTGGCAGGTGGCCTGCTCTTCCAGAGAGGAGGCGAGAGCTGAGAACTAAAGGAGGCATCATGGGTGTACTGAGGAACCAAGAAGTAACTGTTCAACCAAGTATATTGAAATACTGTCCGTCTAAGTCAGCCTTTTCTATTGTAGAAACAGGCGGTCTTGTAAATACACAAATCTGTTCATATCTAGCATGAACGACACTAATCAAAGGTATCAATTGATACACTTTAGTAAAACAAATTAAGTATCAAACTGATACTTAAAACAAAACATAAAATAAAACTAACTATCAAACTATACTTAAAACAAACCAAGTATTAAAGGGATACTTAAAACAAAACATAAAACAAAACTATGTATCAAACGATACTTAAAACAAACCAAGTATCAAAGACATACTTAAAACAAAATATAAAACAAAACTAAGAACCGAGTACCTGTACCAGTTACATTCCCTAAAATAAAACAACTGTTTAAATAAACAAAACCTAATAATCATCAAAAGCAGAGTCCAAGAAACTAAAGGCTTCAGTTTACACTATCAGCTCTTCATCATAAGTGTCACACCAGGAGCAAGAGGAAATCTTAAGAAAACATTGAGACTCAAAGAAATACAGGTGACGGTAGTCACGAATACCAGATTCATGCTGTACATCAACTTAAGCTTTATCACAATCCGGACAGTAGTTCATCCTGAAAATGGCAATGTAGTCTTTAAGTTAGATAACATTGCAGTTCAACAACAGTCCAACAACCTGTTGTCACAGCCTTACATTGAGTTTGACATAGTTTGACATCGTTATGGTATGCGGATGGAGGACGATGGTTAGATAAGTTTATCCAGAGCCTGTTCCATAGCCTAATTTTTATCATTGCTGCTTTCGAATTCCGACTCAAAGTAGGGTGCTCAAAATCCATCTCTAGCTTCAAGTTCCATCCGCCATCGCTCTGTCTGTAGCATTGTTGGTATCCCGCACATGGTGATTTAGTTCATCGTTAGGACGAGGGATTCTTTTGGCATGTTGTGTAACGTGTTCGCAAGGTGCTAATCACGTTATTGGTATACGATACGATAGTTGGCAGGTGGCCTGCTCTTCCAGAGAGGAGGCGAGAGCTGAGAACTAAAGGAGGCTTCGAGGGTGTACTGGGGAACAAAGAAGTAACCGTTCAACGAAGTATATTGAAATACTATCTGTCGAAGTCTGCCTTTTCTATCGTAGAAACAGGCGGTCTTTAAATACACAAATCTGTTCATGTCTAGCATGAACTAAACTAATCAAAGGTATCAATTGATACTCTTTGGTAAAACTCTTTAAGTATCAAAGCGATACTTAAAACAAAACATAAAACAAAACCAAGTATCAAAGCGATACTTAAAACAAACCAAGTATCAAAGCGATACTTAAAATAAAACATAAAATAAAACCAAGTATCAAAGCGATACTTAAAACAAACCAAGTATCAAAGCGATAGTTAAAACAAAACATAAAACAAAACCAAGTATCAAAGCAATACTTAAAATAAAACATAAAACAAAACCAATAACCCAGTACCCATACCGGTTACATGTTGTATTTCCGCCAATGGTTCACCATATCCATAGTATGCTCTAGTCCTTCTAGTGGTTCCCCGCTCTTTTCACTTGTTTGATATCCTGTCTATTTGACCAGGAACTGATCATTCCCATGCTAAAGGCAGTGGTCTCCGATTTCTTCAACTTCACCTTCATCTTTCTTATCACGATAGTAGGTGCTGGTCGATAGTGGATTCTTCCAGGGAACTTGGAGTCATTATTTGGATGGAATTGCTTGACAGTAGAGGTGTGAAAGACTGCAATATTGCGGTGGTACAAGCATTCATCCATTGGGACAGTGTAGTTTTCTATATGCTCATCAAATGATAAAACCTTGAAAGGTCCTCACCATTGGAATTGTAGTTTTTTGCTAAGTCCAACATTGGTAATAAACATGTTTCCATGTACCATTAGCATAGCACCTAGTGGGATAGGAACATATTTGCGTCGTCGCTATTGAGCAGTAGTGGTACTCGAGAATCGGGCAGCTTTAATAGCTTGGAAGGCATCATTTTGTATTGCTGGATGGCGGTTTAGGTGGTAATTGGAGGCAGGGACTGAGGAGTTTGTGAATAGGGCTGTAGGTAGGAGGGGGTATTGGCGGCCGAAGATTGCCTTGTATGGAGAAATTCGCAAGGTGTCTGAATATCCAGTATTAATATATACAGCAAGCTCAATGAGTGCTGGTTCCCAGTTCGTCTGCCATTCATTGATCATATTCCCAATTCCAGTTTTGACTTCGCGGATCTTTCATTCAGCTTGGCCATTAGTCTCGTGATGTCCAGGAGCAGCGAGAATATGGTTGATTCTGAGGGAGGTCAAGGTTTGCTTCCAGAATCTGGCGGTGAAATGGGGATTAGCATTAATGACAATAGATAATGGGTATCTATGGGGGGTAAATAGGCATCATTGGAGGTTATTTCAGATGTCATTGGAGGAATCAGTAAGCTTCATTGGTATGAGCCACCTGTATCCAGAAAACCAATCTACAGCTACCAAGATACTGTCATATTCGGCAGACTTGTTGAATGGTCCTGCGAAGTCGATGGTATATGATTCGAATATTTCACATGGTAGTTGGAGGGTGTGCGCTTTCCCATCAGGTAGTTGTGTTCGTCCCTTATTTGCCAGGCAGAGTTCACATTGTTTGATGAAATTGCGGATATTCTTTCGCATTTCAGGCCAGTAGATATATTTTGACGCATATTGGAGGTTGCGGTCTGCACTCTGGTGTCCTTTGTTATGGATTTCAGTAATGACATATTTCATAATAGTCGTTGCTTTTGAACATGTGGCCTTTTGTGATGTTGTAATGATCCCCCTTTGGATAGTTAGTGCTTGGTGACAAGTAACGATACTTTTCGTTTCTCTCTTCTTCTTTTCTTCGTCTTACGATAACTCTAGGCCTCTGCCTACATGACCAACAGTACAAGAACTTTGTCTTCTATTGGGAATGCCTAACTTAAGATTTCTCTAACTTGTCTTCATGAAGAACCTTCCTTGGCGTAAGAATAATGTTGTAATAAAGATAAAGATCGTAAGGTGTTTTATTTAAACTCGTACCGCCAACACTGGCATACGACGAGCCCGCACCGGTACAGGGATACCGCTAACCAGTATACCACTAGTCCTAAGCTAACTAAGTCTACGGCCCCACACCTGCCATTCACGAGTCATGCCCACTGTAACGTGTTCGCAAGGTGCTAATCACGTTATCAGTAATAGGTACGATAGTTGGCAGGTGGCCTGCTCTTCCAGAGAGGAGGCGAGAGCTGAGAACTAAAGGAGGCTTCGAGGGTGTACTGGAGAACAAAGAAGTAACCGTTCAACCAAGTATATTGAAATACTGTCTGTTGAAGTCTGCCTCTTCTATCGTAGAAACAGCCGGTCTTTAAATACACAAATCCGTTCATGTCTAGCATGAACGAAACTAATCAAAGGTATCAATTTATACTCTTTGGTAAAACTCTTTAAGTATCAAAGCGATACTTAAAACAAAACATAAAACAAAACCAAGTATCAAAGCGATACTTAAAACAAACCAAGTATGAAAGCGATACTTAAAACAAAACATAAAACAAAACCAAGTATCAAAGCGATACTTAAAACAAACGAAAAGTATGAAAGCGATACTTAAAACAAACCAAGTATGAAAGCGATACTTAAAACAAAACATAAAACAAAACCAAGTATCAACGCGATACTTAAAACAAAAAACATAAAACAAAACCAATAACCGAGTACCCGTACTGGTTACATTCCCCAAAACAAAACAACTGTTTAAAACAAACAAAACCTAATAATGATCAAAAGCGGATTCCAAGAAACTCATGGCTTCAGTTTCTGCAAGAAATTCCTCGTCATAAGTATCATACCAGGGGCAGGAAGAAACCCTAAGGAAACACTTTGACTCAAAGAAATCTAAATCACAGTAGTCACGAATACCAGATTCGCGTTGTACATCAACCCAAGGGTGATCACAATCAGGACAGTAATCTATCCAGAGAATTTCGAAATAGTCTTCAAGTTGGATAGCATCGCGGTTCAACAACAGTCCAACAATCTGTTGTCGCAGCCTCACATTGAGCTCCACATAGTTTGACATCGTTATGGTATTCGGATGGTGATTGGTGGCTACATAAGGTTGTCGAGAGCCTGCTCCATAGCTTAATTCTCTTCATCGCTGCTTTCAAACTCCGACTCAAAGTGTGGTGCCCAAAATCCATATCTAGCTTCGAGTTCTACATGCCATCGCTCAGTTTCTGGCATCGTGGGTGTCCAGCACATGGTGATGTAGTTTATCGTTGGGGGGAGGGATTTGTTTGGCATATTGTCTTTCCACCATTTGTTCACCATATTCATCGCGTGCTCTAGTCCTTCTAGTAGTTCCCAGCTGTTCTCATTCGTCGGATATCCTTTCCATTTGACAAGAAACTGATCATTTCCATGCCAGAGGCGGTGGTCTCTGATTTCTTCAACTTCCCATTCGTCCTTCTTGTCGATGATGATAGGTGCAGGGCGAGGGTGAGTTCTTCCGGGAAACTTGGTGTCGTCATTTGGATGGAATCGCTTGACGGCTGAGGCGTGAAAGACTGCAGTATTGCAGCCGTACATTCGTCCATCCATCTGGACAGTGTATTTCTCTGTATGTTCGTCAAAGGATATGACTTTGAAGGGTCCACGCCATCAGGGTTGCAGTTTCTTACTGTGTCCGACGTTGGTAATGAACTTGTTACCGTGTACCATCAGCATGTCTCCTGGTGAGATGGGGACATGTTTGCGCCGTCGTTTCTGGGCAGTAGTGGTGCTTCGGAATCGGGCAGCCTTAACAGCTTGGAAGGCATCGTTCCGAATTGCTTGGTGGCGGTTTAGATGCTCATCAGAGGCAGGGACTGAGGAGTTCTTAAATAGTGTTGTAGGTAGGAGTGGGTATTCACGGCCGAAGACTGCCTTGTATGGTGACATTCCCAAGGTATCTGAAAATCCGGCATTGATATATGCAGGGAGCTCGACAAGGGCTGGTTCCCAGTTGGTTTGCCGTTCATTGATCATATTCCTAATTGAGGTCTTAATTTCGCGAATCTTTCTTTCTGCTTAGCCATCAGTCTCATGATGTCCAGGGGCGGCCATACTGTGGTTTATTCCGAGAGAGGTTAAGGTTTGCTTCCTGAATCTGGCCGTAAAGCGGGGATCAGCATCACTGACAATGGATAAGGGGTACTCATGGGGGGTAAACAGGTATCGTTAGAGGTTATTCCAGGTTTCTTTGGAGGAATCGGTAAGATTCATTGGTATGAGCCATGTGTATCCAGAGAATCGGTCCACAGCTACCAAAATGGTGTCATATCCAGCGGATTTATTGAATGGTCCTGTAAAATCGATGGCATATGATTCGAATATTTCACCCGGTAGTTAGAGGGTTTGTGCTTTTCCTTCAGGTAGTTGTGTTCGCTCCTTGTTTGCCTGGCAGAGTTCACATTGTTTGACGAAATCGTGGAAATCCTTGCACATCTCAGGCCAGTAAACATATTCTGAAGCATATTGAAGGTTGCGGTGCGCACTGTGGTGTCCTTTGTTGTGAATCTTGGATATGACATGTTCTCTAATAGTCATTCAATTGAACATATGGCCCTTTGGTATGTATAGGCAGTGTTCTCCGTAACGGGTGCTGGTAAAGACCATTCCATTTGATATGTTGTAGGGGGCGAGGTCTCCCTGCCTGGAGCTATCCATGGCTTTGAAGTAAATCGCGTCATGGCGGTCTCCTGCTATCATTTGGCTTCGGAAAGAGGAGGTTAATTCTTCTGTGATTGATCTAACATCTTGTTCGTCCTCGATTAGGGATCCTCTAGTTGGTTCGATAGGAGCTTCCTCATCCTCTAAGGTTTCATAGAGTTGACACCGATGCTGGGGGAACAGTGGGGGGTATGACCGAGACAATGGTTTCATTGTCGTATACTTGTAAGGGTCCACCATATAGTGGTCGTGAATCGATTATGGGAGGAGAGGATGGCGGGGCTGACTGTGAGGGGTGTAAATAGGATATTGCATCCACGTATGCTGCTGCTTGTTCGAGTTCTTCAAGACCTTGGTATCGTGTTGGAGCCGGATTAAGGCTATAAGGAGATTGGGTTGACTCATTTTCATCGATAATCTCTTCTTCTCCTTCTGCGGTGTTGAAGCTGGTGTCTTTGGAATCATCAGCAGGCATATAGTACCGTCGCTGGTATCTGTTTCCGAACTTAATCTCAGTCTAGTGAAAAGGGCAGGTGTCGTGCAAACGGTGGGACCAGTGAAGTCTGCTTTGTTCAAGTTCGTGAGGAGGTGTGCTGCGGAGCGTGCAATTGTCTTTCCATTCTTCATCAATGTCCTTTCCTCGTTCTGTTCCGGCAGCACTGTACATGGTGTAAGAGAAAGGATTGGAGGGAGCGGCAGAGCTGGCAGTAGCCATCGATGGTTCTTGTTCATGGGAGGTGTCGTCAGAGCTGTCCTCGCTTTGTCTTGTGTGGTGGTGAACAAGAGGGGGGTCTGCGATGTCTTGATTCTCATAAAGGCGGGAGAGAGCATCAGGTAAATAGTTCGTTCTTCCAGGGGTATAGATGATTTTTGCATCGTATTTGCTGATCTCGCCTATCCATCTTGTTTTTCTTCTTCCAGGTATTCTTTCTGTTTTGAGATTAGTGAGAGGTTGGTGGTCGGTGACAATAGTGAAGGCGTTGCCCATCAGGATGTGGTTGAAAGCAGCGAGAGCATCAATCACAGCAAGGGCTTCCTTGTCTGTTGTACCATAGTTCATCTACGAGTTAGTGAACTTCCTGTTGTGTAATGCCGCCGGTCTTGCCGTTTCATGGGAGGCCCCTTGCTCAACCCATGCTCCAACTCCAACATCCGATTCATCAGTAATCAGCCATATCAGTTCTTGTTTACTATAGTCGATAGGTTGAATAACGTTGGCGTTTTTAATCAATTCCTTGATATTGGTAAAGGCTTGGTCATGAGTGTGGGTCCAGACAAATTCTGCATTGCCGGTAAGGTCTGTGAGCGGCGCTGTCACGGTGGCGTGGTGTGGGAGGAACTGAGAAATATAGTTGACTAGTCCTAGGAATCGCATCAGTTCTTTTTGATTCCGGGGTGTTGACCATTCCGTTAAACAGGCTATTTTTCCTGTGGCTGCATGTATTCCTTCATCATCTATAACATGTCCCAGGATATCGAGTTTATCGGCAAACAGAATTGATTTGTTTCTGCTAGCATAGAATTTAGCTTCCCTTAGTTTGGTACAAACCAATCCTATATGGTAGGCATGTTCTATTTCGGTGTTCGAGAAGATGAGAATATCATCAATGTAGACCCAAACAAAATGGTGGAGGTATTTGCTTAGGAGGTTTTCCATAATTCGCATAAAGGTGGCGGGCGCATTCATATCCCCTTGTAACATAACTCGGCTAATGAAACTTCCCAAGGGTGTTTTGAAACTGTTGTAGCGTTCGCTTTCTGGGTCTAGTCTTGTTTGGAAGTAGGCATCGCCTAGGTCAATCTTACTTCGGAATCTTGCCCGTCCAACTGCATTTAGAATCTAGGATTGGTTTGGTATAGCGCAGCTGTCCATAACTGTGTTTTCGTTCCGTAGCTTAAGGTCAACCAAGGGGCGGATTCTTTTGCCATCTGCTTTGGGTTGAACAAACATAGGAGCGGCACCTGGGGCTTCTGCTCCGTAGATGACTCCTCTTCTTTGTTGTTGGTTGATCCAATCACAAAGTGGACCTTTGTATGCATCAGGGATAGAGTAGGTGGGTTGGTTCTTGAGATTAAAGGGGTCTCGGAGGCAGATGTGGTGATTCACATCTCTCATAGGCGGTAGTTCTGCGGGTATTCGATCAGGGAAAACATCAGAGTACTCATCCAATAGTCGTAGCGCAGTTGTTTCACAGACTGCGGCTCGGTAATCTCCCCTTGTTGGCTTGCATGAGACTCTAACCTTCTGCTCTGGGAAATCGATATTTGATTCCCCACACCTGATTAAAGCTTTGTGGCAGTTCAGAAATGGCATGCCTATTAGGGCATCGTATTTGCCTAAGTTTCCACCCAGCATTTCCTGGAGGGGTAGGACTGCAGAGCCCAGTCGAATGGTCGCACTACAGGTTTTATGGCTTGTGGATCGTGATCCTATTACTGCCATATTGACTGGTATGGGTTGGTTAAGGTCTCGAGTTGGGAGTCCATGGACAGAGACAAAGGCATTACTGATCATATCTCTTCCGATTGCGCCAGTGTCGAATAGGACTCGAGCCCTTTTATCATTGATCAGGATAGTACCTTCCAGAGCAGTGTGCGCTTTGAATGTAGCCGGAGGTCGGACACTGTTGCATTCCACATCGATATATCTGATATGGATCTCTTCACATTCACTAGATTAGGTGTCATCGCTTTCAACATTGTTCGCCGACGCCTCTTGTTTAATTGCCTTTCCTTTTCCTTTCTTTGTAGGACAGTTCTTTGCCATGTGTCCTGTTTTTCCACATTCAAAACATTCTCCTTTTCGTCGTCTCGATTCTTGGAAGGATTTTGTTTTCTTCTTGAAAGCCCGTGGGGTATCGTCTTCAGAGTTGCTGGAGGCTTTGTATCGCGGCTGGCTGTTCATACTAGAGGATGTCGGTGTTTTGTAGGCCTTGGTCTCATGGAGAATAGCGTCCTTTCATTCTGCTCTTGCAATTATTACTGCAATATCATCGCCGTCTTCCTCGAGTGGTTCTACTTCTCGCTAGAGGGTAGTATGCATGGTGTCGTAGAATCGTCGCTTCAGGATGTATTTGGAGATACTCCCTCTCTCCATCCGGTCCTTATATATCATTAGGTCCGTAGCCACATCGGTGATTCGCTTAACATGTGTTCTGTTAACTTGCTGGAGCTGGTTGAATTTGTTGTATAGGAGGTCATTGGTTATAGAGGATTGGAATCGTCCTTTCAGGTAATCAAGAACTGTAGTTCCTCTTAATCTTACATTTCCGCCGAAATCCTTATAGCATTGGTGGTATGTGTCGGTTGCCTTTCCTTCGCAAAATGATCCAATGAGAAGTCCGGTTGTTGGGTCTTCGACGTCTTTTCCTTGTAAGAGTAGGAAGTGTGAGAGTTCCGTCGCCCATCGGTCAAAGACTTCTGGTTGAAGGTCTTTTCCTTCTCCTGTGAACTTCGCTGGGAGGTGGAGTTTAAACTTAGGGGGTTCAAATACTGTGAGTACCTCCTCGTCTTCGGGCCTTGCCCGAGATTTCCCTCCTCGAGAAGGCCCTCCTCCTGTGCTAGCCATATCTCATTCGCTACTAGATTCGGCGTCGATTGGAGGTTCAAAGGAAGGTTTCTTTACTGGAGTTGAAGGGAATTCTCCTGGAGGTTGTGTATCTTCCGTGTTTCAGGATCGCCCTGCTCTTTAACAGAGCACCGGGGTTGTTTCTTTCTTGTAATGTCCTGCCGTGGGATTTGCCTCCCACTCCTGGTCGTCAAAGACTGTATCTTGGGTTTGAGATGAAGCCGAATGTGCTGTGATTCTGCCGCTTCTCTCCACTAGCGTTCTGAGGTGGATATCGATAGGTTGATCAGGCCTAAATCTGGGGACAGGTTCTTAACCACTTGCGGAGATTAAAAAAATGTAACGTGTTCGCAAGGTGCTAATCACGTTATCAGTAATAGGTACGATAGTTGGCAGGTGGCCTGCTCTTCCAGAGAGGAGGCGAGAGCTGAGAACTAAAGGAGGCTTCAAGAGTGTACTGGGGAACAAAGAAGTAACCGTTCAACCAAGTATATTGAAATACTGTCTGTCGAAGTCTGCCTCTTCTATCGTAGAAACAGGCGGTCTTTAAATACACAAATCTGTTCATGTCTAGCATGAACGAAACTAATCAAAGGTATCAATTGATACTCTTTGGTAAAACTCTTTAAGTATCAAAGCGATACTTAAAACAAAACATAAAACAAAACCAAGTATCAAAGCGATACTTAAAACAAACCAAGTATGAAAGCGATACTTAAAACAAAACATAAAACAAAACCAAGTATCAAAGCGATACTTAAAACAAACCAAGTATCAAAGCAATACTTAAAACAAAACATAAAACAAAACCAAGTATCAAATCGATACTTAAAACAAACCAAGTATCAAAGCGATACTTAAAACAAAAAACTTAAAACAAAACCAATAACCGAGTACCCATACCGGTTACACTTCTGCTTGGTAGATGTCTCCTCTTCTTTGTTGTTGGTTGATCAAGTCACATAGCGGACTTTTGTATGTGTTAGGAATATCGGAGATAGGTTGATTCTTAAGATTAGAGTGGTCTTGAAGGCGGATGTGGTGGTTTACTTCCCTCATAGACGGTAGTTCTTCGGGAATCTGATCAGGGAAAACATCAGAGTGCTCATCGAATAGGTGTTGGACAGTTGCTTCACTGACTGCAGCTCACTACTCTCCGCTTATTGCCTTGCAAGAGACTCCGACCTCCTGATCTCGGAAATTAATAATTGATTCCCCACATCTGATTATAGCTTTGTGGTGGTTCAGGAATGGAATTCCTATCAAGCCATCATATTTGGCTAGATTTCCAACTAACATCTCCTGGGGAGGTAGGACGGCAGAGCCAAGTTGAATAGTTGCACTGCAGGTTTTATGACCTGTTGATCATGACCCTTTTACTGCCATATTGACTAGTCTGGGCTGGTTAAGATCTCAGGTTGGGAGTCCATAGACAGAGACAAAGGTATTGCTGATCATGTCTCTTCCAATTGTGCCAGTGTCAAATACCACTCGTGCTTTCATGCCATTTATCAGGACAGTTTCTTCTAGGGTAGAGTGTAGTTTAAATGTAGCACGAGTTTGGACACTATTGCATTGTACATTGATATATTCGATATAGATCTCCTCATATTCGCTGGATTGGGTATCATCAATATCGCTCTCAACATTGTTGGCCGATGCTTCTTGCTTAATCCTCTTTCCTTTCCCATTCTTCGTAGTGCTGTTCTTTTCCATGTGTCCCGTTTTTCCACATTCAAAATATTCTCCTTTCTGTCGTCTTGATTCTTTAGGAGATTTTGATTTCTTTTTGAAAACCTGCAAGGTATCTTCTTCAGAGTTGTTGGAGGACTTATATCATGATTGCCTATTACTGCTAGAGGATGCCGGTGTTTTGTAGGCTTTGGTTTTATCGAGGATGGCGTTCTTTCATTCTGCTCTTGCAATTATTATTGCAATATCATTGTCATCTTCCTAGAGTGGTTCTACCTCATGCCAGAGGGTAGGATGCATAGTATCATAGAATCATCACTTAAGGATATGGTTGGAGATGCTTCCTTTCTTCATTCAGTCCTTATATATCATTAGATCCGTAGCTGCATCTGTGATTCTCTTGACAGGCATTCTATTAACCTGCTGGAGCTGTGTGAATTTGTTGTATAGGAGGTCGTGTGTGACGGAGGATTGGAATAGGCCTTTCAGACAAGCGAGAACAGTAGATCCTCTTAATCGCACATTTCCGCCATATTCCTTATAGCATTGGTGGTATGCATAGATTGCCTTTCCTTCACAGAATTATCCATTGAATAGTCTGGTTGTACAGTCTTCCACATCATTCCTTGCAGGAGAAGATAGTGTGTGAGTTCCGTCGCCCATTGGTGAAAGGCTTTAGGTTTGAGGTCTTTTCCTTAGCCTGTAAACATTGCTGGGAGGTGGAGTTTAAACTTAAGAGTTTCAAATGCTGGAGGTACTTCCTCTTCATCGGGCTGAGCCCGCGATGTTACTCCTCCCCAGGGCCCTCCTCCTATACTAGCCATGTCTGATTCGCTACTAGATTCAGGATTGATTAGAGGTTCAAAGGAAGGCTTCTTTACTGAAGTAGAAGGGAATTCTCCTGGAGGTTGTATGTCTTCCGTATTTGCAGGTCCTCCAAGGTCCTTAGCAGAGCGCGGGATTGTTTCTTTCTTATCTAGTCTTGTCCTTAGATTTGCTTCCAACTCCTAGTCATCAAGGACTCTATGTTGGATTTGAGACGAAGCCAAATGTGCTGTGATTCTGCCGCTTCTATCCACTAGCATTCTGAGGTGGATATTGATGGGTTGATCAGGCCTAAAGCTGTGGCAAGGGTCTTAACCACTTGGTGAGTTTAACAAAATGTAAGGTGTTCGCAAGGTGCTAATCACATTATCAGTAATAGATATAATAGTTGGCAGGTAGCCTGCTCTTCCAAAGAGGAGGGCAGAGCTGAGAACTAAAGAAGGCTTTGAGGGTGTACTGAGGAACAAAGAAGAAACTGTTCAACCAAGTATATTGAAAATCTGTCTGTCGAAGTCTGCCTTTTCTATCGTAGAAACAGGCAGACGTTTCAATACACAAATCTGTTCATGTCTAGCAAGAACAAAACTAATCAAAGGTATCAATCGATACACTCTGGTAAAACTCTTCAAGTATCAAAGCGATACTTAAAATAAAACATAAAAGAAAACTGTGTATCAAACAATACTTAAAACAAACCAAGTATCAAAGCGATACTTAAAACAACACATAAAGCAAAACTAAGTATCAACTGATACTTAAAACAAACCAAGTATCAAAACGATACTTAAAACAAAACATAAAACAAAACTAAGTATCAAGGGATCCTTAAAACAAACCTAGTATTAAAGCGATACTTAAAACAAAACATTAAACAAAACTAATATCTGAGTACTTGTACCAGTTACAATTTAAACAATTGTTTTGTTTTGGGGAATGTAAACAGTACTGGTACTCCTTTATTGGTTTTGTATAGTGCTTTGTTTTAAGCATCACTTTGGTACTTGGTGTAATGATCCCTCTTCAGATAGTTAGTTTTTGGCGATGGGGAACGATACTTCTCTTCTCCTCTTGCTTCTTTCTTTAGTTCTACCATAGCGCTCGGCCTCTGCCTATGTTACAGATAGTACAAAACCTTTATCTTCTATCCAAATACCTATTGTAAGCTTTCTCTACCTCTTTTTCATGAAGAGCTTTGGTTGGCGTAACAATAAAGGTTGCAGTAATGATACAGATCCTAAAGATGTTTTATATTGGTTAAAGTAATAAATAGGAAAAGTACTTAGAACCAAGGTCGAAGAACCAATCCTCCTCGACCATACCAGCCTCTATATAGAGTGTTCTTCCCACCTATAGTCATGTGACCCAAAGTGGTCACTTGTGTAAAACCAAATTATAACAAACTAATCATATAACTAAAGTGGTCACATGCTCAAACCTATGACCTCGTAGCAAGGTCATTTGTGAAAACTTATAAACTAATCATAATACAATAAAAAACTCCTATGACTTGAGTGAGTCATATGTCCAAAACCTATGATCTCATAACGAGGTCATATGCTAAGCAAAAGTCCTATACGCAAAGCATACCAGCCAGTCACACTTGCGAGACATACTAGCCAGGCGAATATTCCATAACTCATATTTGAGTCATGTGCGAAACCTATCAAACAATCATATAACTCAAATGTGTTATATGCTCCAAATAATAACATACCTATGACTTATTATTACGCATCATGTGAAAACATTTTTCTGTGCCAAGCCACATTGATGACACTTGGTTTGTTCTAAGTATCGTTTGATACTTAGTTTTGTCTTATGTTTGGTTTTAAATATCGCTTTAATACTTGGTTTGTTTTAAGTATTGTTAGATCCTTGGTTGTGATTTATGTTTTGATTTAAGTATTGTTTGATACTTGATTTGTTTTACTGAAGTGTTTGATTGATGATACCTTTCATTATTTTTCTGCATGCTATAATTGAACAGAT
>NW_003299151.1:141168-149978 GCF_000151645.1 Tuber melanosporum | reverse complement strand
TCCGATACGCCTGGAAAACGAAGTTGAGGCGCGTTTTTACACATCTGCTTTGGGTTGAACAAACATTGGAGCGGCACCTGGGACTTCTGCCCAGTAGATGACTCCTCTTCTTTGTTATTGGTTGATCCAATCACAAAGTGGGCTTTTGTATGCGTCAGGAATAGAGTAGGAGGGTTGGTTCTTGAGATTGGAGGGGTCTTGGAGACGAATGTGGTGATTAACCTCTCTCATAGGCGGTAGTTCTTCGGGTATTTGATCAGGGAAAACATCCCAGTATTCATCCAATAGTCGTTGGGCAGTTGCTTCACAGACTGCGGCTCGGTACTCTCCACCTGTTGGCTTGCATCAGACTCTGACCTTCTGATCTGGGAAATCGATGATTGATTCCCCACACCTGAATATAGTTTTGTGGCGGTTAAGGAATGGCATACCTATCAGGGCATCGTATTTGGCTAAATTTCCAACCAGCATTTCCTGGAGAGGTAGGACTGCAGAACCATGTCGAATAGTCGCGCTACAGGTTTTATGGCTTGTGGATCGTGATCTCTTTACTGCCATATTGACTGGTACGGGTTGGTTAAGGTCTCGAGTTGGGAGTTGTAACTTGTTCGCAAGGTGGTAATCACGTTATCGATAATAGATACGATAGTTTGCAGGTGGCCTGCTCTTCCAGAGAGGAGGCGAGAGCTGAGAACTAAAGGAGGCTTCGAGGGCGTACTGAGGAACAAAGAAGTAACCGTTCAACCAAGTATATTGAAATACTGTCTGTCGAAGTCTGCCTTTTCTATCGTAGAAACAGGCGGTCTTTAAATACACAAATCTGTTCATGTCTAGCATGAACGAAACTAATCAAGGGTATCAATTGATACTCTTTGGTAAAACTCTTTAAGTATCAAAGCGATACTTAAAACAAAACATAAAACAAAACCAAGTATCAAACGATACTTAAAACAAACCAAGTATCAAAGCGATACTTAAAACAAAACATAAAACAAAACCAAGTATCAAACGATACTTAAAACAAACCAATAACCAAGTACCCGTACCGGTTACATTCCCCAAAACAAAACAAATGTTTAAACAAACAAAACCTAATAATCATCAAAGGCGGATTCCGAGAAACTCCTGGCTTCAGTTTCCAACAAAAACTCTTCATCATAGGTATCACACCAAGGACAAGAGGAAACTCTAAGGAAACACTTGGACTCAAAGAAATCGAAATCACAGTAGTCACGAATATCAGATTCTTGCTGTACGTCAACCCAAGCATGATCACAATCAGGAAAGTAGTCAATCCAGAGGATTTCGAAGTAGTCTTCAAGTTGGATAGCATCGCGGTTCAACAACAGTCCAACAACCTGTTGTCGCTGCCTCACATTGAGCTCCACATAGTTTGACATCGTTATGGTATTCGGATGGTGATTGGTGACTAGATAAGGTTGTCGAGGACCTGCTCCATAGCTTGATTCTCTTCATCGCTGCTTTCAAACTCCGACTCAAAGTGTGGTGCCCAAAATCCATCTCTAGCTTCGAGTTCTGCGTGCCATCGCTCAGTTTCTGGCATTGCAGGTGTCCAGCACATGGTGATATAATTGATTGTTGGGGGGAGGGATTCGTTTGGCATGTTGTCTTTCCACCATTCTTTCACCATATCCATAGCGTGTTCTAGTCCCTCTAGTGGTTCCCAACTGTTTTCGCTCGTCGGATATCCTTTACACTTGACTAGGAACTGATCGTTTCCATGCCGAAGGCGGTGGTCTCGGATTTCTTCAACTTCCCATTCATCTTTCTTTTCAATGATGATAGGTGCGGGTCGAGAGTGGGTTCTTCTAGGGAACTTGGAGTCGTCATTTGGGTGGAACCATTTGACAGCAGAAGCGTGAAAGACTGCATTATTGCGGCGGTACATGCGTCCATCCATCTGGACAGTGTAGTTCGCTGTGTGCTCGTCAAAGGATATGACTTTGAAGGGTCCACGCCATTGGGGTTGCAGTTTCTTGCTGCGTCCAACCTTGGTAATGAACATGTTACCGTGTACCATGAGCATGTCTCCTTGTGGGATCGGGATATGTTTGCGTCGTCGTTTCTGGGCAGTAGTGGTGCTTCGGAATCGGGCAGCTTTAACAGCTTGGAAGGCATCGTTCCGAATTGCTTGGTGGCAGTTTAAGGGGTCATCAGAGGCAGGGACTGAGGAGTTCTTGAATAGCGTTGTAGGTAGGAGGGGGTATTGACGGCCAAAGACTGCCTTATATGGTGACATTCCCAAGGTATCTGAAAATCCGGCATTGATATATGCAGCGAGCTCAACAAGGGCTGGTTCCCAGTTGGTTTGTTGTTTATTGATCATGTTCCTAATTCCAGTCTTAACTTGGCGGATTTTTCGTTCTGCCTGGCCATTAGTCTCATGATGTCCAGGGGCGGCCATAATGTGGTTTATTCTGAGGGATGTTAAGGTTTGCTTCCAGAATCTGGCAGTAAAACGGGGATCAGCGTCACTGACAATAGATAAGGGGTACCCATGGGGGGTAAACAGGTATCGTTGGAGGTTATTCCAGGTGTCTTTGGAGGAATCGGTAACTTTCATTGGAAGGAGCCAGGTATATCCAGAAAATCGGTCCACAGCTACCAAGATGGTGTCAAATCCAGCGGATTTGCTGAATGGTCCTGCAAAATCGATGGCGTACGATTCGAATATTTCGCATGGTAGTTGGAGGGTCTGTGCTTTCCCTTCAGGTAGTGGTGTTCGCTCCTTATTTGCCTGGCAGAGTTCACATTGTTTGACGAAATCGCGGAAATCCTTTCGCATTTCAGGCCAGTAAACATTCTGAGGCATATTGAAGGTTACGGTCGGCACTATGGTGTCCTTTGTTGTGAATCTCGGATATGACATATTCTCTAATAGTCATTCCGTTGAACATGTGACCTTTTGGTATGTATAGGTAATGTTCACCATAACGGATGCTGGTAAAGACCATTCCATTAGATATGTTGTAGGGGGCGAGATCTCCATGCCTGGAGCTATCCATGGCTTTGAAGTAAATCAGGTCATGGCGATATCCTGCTATCATTTGGCTTCGGAATGAGGAGGTTAATTCTTCTGTAGTCGATCTAACATCTCGTTCATGCTCGATTAGGGATCCTCTTGTTGGTTCGATAGGGGCTTCCGGTTCCTCAAAGGTTTCGTAGAGTTGACGCCGATGCTCAGGAATAGTAGGGGGTATGACCGAGACAATGGTTTCATTGTTGTATACTCGTAAGGGTCCACCATATAGTGGTCGTGAATTGATCATGGGAGGAGAGGATGGCGGGGCTCACTGTAGGGGTTGTAAATACGACATTGCATCCACGTAGGCTGCTGCTTGTTCGAGTTCTTCAAGGCCTTGGTATCGCGTTGGAGAAGGGTTAAGGACATGAGGGTGTTGGGTTGGCTCATTTCCATCGATCCTCTCTTCTTCTGCTTCTGCGGTATCGAAACTGGTATCTTTGGAATCATCAGCAGGCATATAGTTCGGTCGCTGGTATCTGTTGCCGAACTTGATCTCAGTTTGGTGCAAAGGGCAGGTGTCGTGATAACAGTGGGACCAGTGGGTTCTGCTTTGTTCAAGTTCGTGAGGAGGTGTGCTGCGGAGCGCGCAATTGTCTTTCCATTCATCATCAATGTCCTTTCCTCGTTCTGTTCTGGCAGCGCTGTACATGGTGTAAGAGAAAGAATTGGAGGGAGCGGCAGAGCTGGCGGTAGCCATTGCTGGTTCTTGTTCATAGGAGGTGTCTTCAGGGCTGTCCTCGCTTTGTCTTGTGTGGTCGTGACCAAGGCGAGGGTTTGCAAGGTCTTGATTCTCGTATAGGCATGAGAGAGCATCAGCTAAATAGTTCGTTCTTCCAGGGGTATAGATCATTTTTGCATCGTATTTGCTGATCTCGCCTATCCATCTTGTTCTTCTTCTTCCCGGTATCTTTTCTGTTTTAAGATTAGTGAGTGGTTGGTGGTCGGTAACAATAGTGAATGTATTGCCCACCAGGATGTGATTGAAAGCGGCGAGAGCATCAATCACAGCAAGGGCTTCCTTGTCTGTTGTTCCATAGTTCATCTGTGAGTTAGTGAACTTCCTGCTGTGTAATACCGCCGGCCTCGCCGTTTCATGGGAGGCCCCTTACCCAACCCATGCTCCAACTCCAACATCCGATGCGTCAGTAATGAACCATATCGGTTCTAGTTTACTATAGTCGATAGGTTGTATAACATTGGCGGTTTTAATCAATTCCTTGATGTTGGTAAAGGCTTGGTCGCGAGTGTGGGTCTAGGCAAATTCTGCGTTGCCGGTAAGGTCTGTGAGCGGCGCTGTCACAGTGGCGTGGTGTGGGAGGAACTGGGAAATGTAGTTGACTAGTCCTAGGAATCGCATGAGTTCTTTTTGATTCTGGGGTGTTGACCATTCTGTTAAACAGGCTATTTTTCCTGGGCCTGCATGTATTCCTTCATCATCTATAACATGTCCTAGAATATCGAGTTTGTCGGCAAACAGGATTGATTTGTTTCTGCTAGCGTAGAATTTAGCTTCCCTAGGTTTGGTACAAACCAAACCTATATGGTAGGCGTGTTCTGTTGCGGTGTTCGAGAAGATGAGAATATCATCAATGTAGACCCAAACAAAATGGTGGAGGTATTCGCTTAGGAGGTTTTCCATAATTCGCATAAAGGTGGCGGGCGTATTCATATCACCTTGTAACATAACTCGGCTAATGAAACTTCCGCAGGGTGTTTTGAAACTGTTGTAGCGTTCGCTTTCTGGGTCTAACCTAGTTTGGAAGTAGGCATCGCTTAGGTCAATCTTACTTCGGAATCTAGCCCGTCCAACTCCATTTAGGATCTGTGTTTGGTTTGGGATAGCGGAGCTGTCCATAACCGTGTTTTCATTCCGTAGTTTGAGGTCAACCAAGGGACGGATCCTCTTGCCATCTGCTTTGGGTTGAACAAACATAGGAGCGGCACCTGGGGCTTCTGCCCGGTAGAAGACTCCTCTTCTTTGTTGTTGGTTGATCCAATCGCAAAGTGGGCTTTTGTATGCGTCAGGAATAGAGTAGGTCGGTTGGCTCTTGAGATTGGAGGGGTCTCGGAGGCGGATGTGGTGGTTTACCTCTCTCATAGGTGGTAGTTCTTCTGGTATTTGATCAGGGAAAACATCAGAGTATTCATCCAATAGTTTTTGGGTAGTTGCTTCACAGACTGCGGCTCAGTACTCTCCGCTTGTTGGCTTGCATGAGACTCTGACCTTCTGGTCTGGGAAATCGATGGTTGATTCCCCACACCTGATTATAGCTTTATGGCGGTTCAGGAATGGCATGCCTATTAGGGCATCGTATTTGGCTAAGTTTCCAATCAGCATTTCCTGGGGGAGTAGGACTGCTGAACCAAGTCGAATGGTTGCACTACAGGTTTTATGGCTTGTGGATCGTGATCCTTTTACAGCATATTGACTGGTATGGGTTGGTTAAGGTCTCGAGTGGGGAGTCCATGGACAGAGACAAAGGCATTACTGATCATATCTCTTCCGATTGCGCCAGTGTCGAATAGGACTCGAGCCTTTTTACCATTGATTAGGATTGTTCCTTCCAGAGCGGTATGTGCCTTGAATGTAGCCGCAGGTCGAACACTGTTGCATTCCACATCGATGTATCCAATGTGGATCTCTTCATATTCACTGGATGGAGCGTAATCGCTTTCAATATTGTTGGCCGACGCCTCTTTTTTTATAGTCTTTCCTTTTCCTTTCTTCGTAGGACAGTTTTTTGCCATGTGTCCTGTTTTTCCACTTTCAAAGCATTCTCCCTTTTGCCGTCTCGATTCTTTGGAGGTTTTTGTTTTCTTCTTGAAAACTCATGGGGTATCGTCTTCAGAGTTGCTGGAGGTTTTGTGTCGTGGCTGGCTGTTCCTATTAAAGGATGTCGGTGTTTTATAGGCCTTGGTCTCATGGAGAATGGCGTCCTTTCGTTCTGCTCTAGCAATTATTACTGCAATATCATCGCCGTCTTCCTCGACTGGTTCTACCTCTCGCCGGAGGGCAGGGTGCATAGTGTCGTAGAATCGTCGGGTCAGGATGTATTTGGAGATACTTCCTCTCTCCATTCGATCCTTATACATTATTAGGTCTGTAGCCACATCGGTGATTCCCTTGACATGTGTTCCGTTAACTTGCTGGAGCTGGTTGAATTTGTTGTATAGGAGGTCGTTGGTTATAGAGGATTGGAATCGTCCTTTCAAGTAATCAAGAACTGTAGATCCTCTTAATCTTACATTCCCGCCGAAGTCCTTATAGCATTGGTGGTATGCGTCGGTTGCCTTTCCTTCACAGAATGATCCAATGATAAGTCCGGTTGTAGGGTCTTGCACATCTTTTCCTTGTAAGAGTAGGAAGTGTGAGAGTTCTGTGGCCCATCGTTCAAAAGCTTCAGGTTTGAGGTCTTTTCCTTCGCCTGTGAACTTCGCTGGGAGGTGAAGTTTAAATTTAGGGGGTTCAAAAGCTGCGGGTACCTCCTCTTCTTCAGGGCTTGCCCGAGATTTTCCTCCTCCAGAAGGCCCTGCTCCTGTGCTAGCCATATCTGAATCGCTACTAGATTCCGGGTCGTTTGGAAGTTCAAAGGAAGGCTTCTTTGCTGGAGTAGAAGGGAATTCTCCTGGAGGTTGTGTATCTTCCGTGTTTGCCGGATCGCCGAGCTCTTTAGCAGAGCGCCGGGGTTGTTTTTTCCTAGTAAGGTCTTGCCGTGGGATTTGCTTCCCACTCCTGGTCGTCTAAGACTCTATCTTGGGTTTGAGATGAAGCCGAATATACTGAAATTCTGCCGCTTCTCTCCGCTAGCGTTCTGAGGTGGATATCGATAGCTTGATCAGGCCTAAATCCGGGCACAGGTTCTTAACCACTTGCTGAGGTTAAAAAAATGTAACGTGTTCGCAAGGTGCTAATCACGTTATCGATAATAGATACGATAGTTGGCAGGTGGCCTGCTCTTCCAGAGAGGAGGCGAGAGCTGAGAACGAAAGGAGGCTTCGAGGGCGTACTGAGGAACACAGAAGTAACCGTTCAACCAAGTATATTGAAATACTGTCTGTCGAAGTCTGCCTTTTCTATCGTAGAAACAGGCGGTCTTTAAATACACAAATCTGTTCATGTCTAACATGAACGAAACTAATCAAGCGTATCAATTGATACTCTTTGGTAAAACTCTTTAAGTATCAAAGCGATACTTAAAACAAAACATAAAACAAAACCAAGTATCAAACGATACTTAAAACAAACCAAGTATCAAAGCGATACTTAAAACAAAACATAAAACAAAACCAAGTATCAAACGATACTTAAAACAAACCAAGTATCAAAGCGATACTTAAAACAAAACATAAAACAAAACCAAGTATCAAACGATACTTAAAACAAACCAATAACCAAGTACCCGTACCGGTTACAGACAGGATGTATTTCAATATACTTGATTGAATTCTTACCTCTTTATTTCTCAGTACACCTCTAAGCCTCCTTTAGTTCTCAGCTTTCACCTCCTCTCTAGTAAGGTAGGCTGCCTGCTAACTATTGCACCTTCAACCAATACCGTGATTAGCATATTGCGCATACATTACAGTGGATTCTTTCCTTGACTTTCCAATGTTTGCTTCTAGACAGTACACTGATATCACATGATGGCTATGTTATTGTCCTGTATTTCTTCTCCTAGCAGCAATGCTTGCTGAACTTCTATCAGCTCTCTTGCATTGGCCTATGAGTTGGCTGGCAGAGCTTTGAAGAAAATGTGGGTACAATTGATATTGGTTGAAATATTGGACTGTATTTGACCTATGACTATTCTATCCCTAACAGATAGTCTTGTCAGCTCTGCTACATGGGTGTTGGACCATGGTAGAGAGTCCTGAAAAGGGATAGTAGGACCTTGAAGATGGTCGAGCATGGAACACTTTGCCTGCTCGTCCTCTGAAGCATTTGATCCGAGCTTTATTGCAAGAGGATGAAGGACTCAGAGTTGTAGAGTGGAGATCTCAAGAGGTATCTATTGGACCCCCTGAAGTAATCTGCTTAGGAGGTTGTAACATCTGCTTCGCTCATTTGCGAGCTTCTGTTTCTTGTACACGAGCTAGAAAGCTGGCGTTATTGGATGTTTCTCTTCCTGTAAGATATGTGACAAAACACTTAGTATCCTGGCGACGTGGTGTCGTAGAAAGAGGTAGGTAGATAGGTAGAGAGCATTGGTAATCAGAAGATCAAATATTATACTGTTAGGTGGAAACAATCTAATAGACTTCAGAATTTTCTGGGCTAACCAAGATTGGTTTCTGTTGACCAAAATTGTCTAGGCAGGCTTCAATTCTGATGTTTCATTTATGACTACTCCAAGTGAAGTGAATTTAGTGAAGTAAGATAGAATTGCAAAGACCACATTGTATTGTTAAGGTTTCTTCTCTGTTGCTTGATGATGTCAAAAGCTTACCAGGTACTTTGATATTTATATTCCATGTCTGAGCATTCGCTGACTACATATATTTATTAAACAACTATATACTTCTCCGATTATACCTCGCAACATTGAGTATTCTTGAAAGTTGTGAACACCTGGAGACTATGAAAATCCACGCATATACTTTGGTAATTATGATATAACTAAATTGAAATCATAAGGTTCCCAATAGTGGTTATCTGATCATTAAAGTCTGTAGACTTGTGGCCTCATTCACAAGTCGAAATGATTTGACCCCAATTGTCTCCATCATTAATGTAATGATTCTGGACATTCTTTTCAACGCGCTT
>NW_003299151.1:52902-140663 GCF_000151645.1 Tuber melanosporum | reverse complement strand
ATTGCATTTTTCCGACCTAGCAGAAGGTCTCCTCTCATGCACCCTGCGAGCAGGACCTGGCTGGATGGACAGCAGCGACGTATATAGTATTATTCTGTCTATTTTAATTATGTGGGATTAATGTTACAGGGCCTAACCGAGATTGATATGTAAGATGACGTACTGGCCCAGTAAGAGCACCGGAGGTGGGTGTTGGAGATCTTAACATCTTCCAGAAAACAAAAGATAGAAAGGCAGTAAGGTGCTAGCTGAGGGGGTGAGTAGTATGGCACCAGCAAATCCAACCACATGTTGAAGAGGGGAAGGCAAGCTAGAAATAGAATCAGCTGTCGGAATTGTGTTCGTGTCTGTGCTGGGTACTCTCTAATGTCAACACTGTAGTTGTCTTATTGATTTTCTCATATAGTCTCTTTCTTCTCAAAGAGATAGCGTCACTTAGTGGAAGGGATATTACCACAATGTTGGAAAGAGGAGGAGAGTGGGGATGTCGACCAAGGCCTGTTGAGAAGACCCAGAGAAATCCATGTAAATCCCTTACTACTAACTGTAGTCCCAGATGTCAGCAACATGAAAAACAGAGAAAGTAGACTAAGTTAATACTAAGCGAGATGCTAAGTGAGGGTGGGCAGAGGGGAGAAAAAGACACCCAAATGAGCCAGAATGGTGTGAGAAGGTACAAAAGGGAGAAGAAAACAATAGCAGAAAGTAAGCAGGATGCCTGAAGGCAGAACAAGATGGAAATGATAGCCAGTACCGCCAATGGAGGGGGTGCTTGGTTGGGAAAAGTGGTGATAGTAGTCTTTAGTGTTTTGTCGTTCCTGAGTATTAAGTAAATTTCAAACACTGTAGTTGTAACAGAGATGGAGGATGTGTCTAAGAGCTGTGATTCTTCTTCTTTCTTTTATTGTTAATCACTGGTGCATACCGATGATCCGGCTACAGTGTTTGTAGCAAGGTATTCATTAGGGGAGACATGTCTCGTCGTTTGGGAATAGTGAGAATTGTGGCAATGTGGTACAATCACCAGAAAGGAAAAGAATGTGCGCAGGCAAGTGACACTGGAGAAAGTGAGAACTGAGCACTATGTATTGGTGATGTGATTGTGGCAGTAAACGTTGTAAGGTTTTAGAAACAAAAGCGTGGAAGTTATGTAAAATGGTAGACATGATATAATAGCGTCAGAACAGACACACATAGTGAGTTCGGTTATTTGTACTTAAGGGCAGCTATGGCCCCAGATGTTTGAGAAAAATGAGTGGCAATACAGGATCAGATTCTACCCCAATTAGTATTTTCATAAACTTTTTCTTTCATTACCTTTAGGATCTATTTGTTTAAAAATACAAACCATGCAGGAAGTGTGAGATATAGACTCAGAAACCTCCACTCCGGGCCCAGTCAAAACAAGGAAACTCCAAGATACTCTCGTTTAGGCCTAACCACATATCTCATTCATCAGGAACAACTCTACTGCACAGTACTAAGTAGTAGTATAAGGAAACACCTAACTAAGAACAAGCAGGATGTAACCAAGAAAACTACCCCGTAATCTCAAAAAACAAACTCATCCCTGAAGGGCACAATTGAGAGCCAAATTCATATCCCAGAGGCCACTATAGTGTTTTCACAGGTGGATTGGGTAAAATCTTACCGCAAACACGAACAGGTACAGAGAGCATCCCAAGCTCCCGACCAGCTCCTAAGGCAGTGCACTATTCAGGTGGGGATCAGCAAGGGGACAGCAGTGGGCCAGAGCTGCAGGAGAGGAGAGAAGTGACTGGGAGGACATCATTGACGCTGACCATAGCAAGAGAGGCAGGAAGGGGCCAGCTGGCCAGATGAGGAGGGTAATAGGGTATGAGCTAATCCAATCGCAGGTTGGTGAGAGAAGGGCAGGCCAGTAATCCAAACTGCCATTGGAATCGTGTTCGTAACTGTGCTAGACACTCTCCAAAACCAGGAGAGTGGAGAGGCCGAGCGAGGCCTGATGACGATATCTAAGGCAATTCATCTGACCTCCCTACTATCAACGATAGTCTCAGCCGTCTACCACGGGCAAAGCCAAGAAAGCCAACAGTGCTAAAGTTAACCAAACTGTGCTAAGCGAGGGTGGGGAAAGCGCATAAAAGAACAGCCAAGGGCGCCAAAGTGGTAACAGGTGATAGTAGAGAGGGTAAACTCCAATAGCAGACAGTAAGGAGGAGACCAGACGGTAGAGAAGGGATGGCGGTGATGGCCAGTGCCTCCCGCAGGGGGGGTGCTGGGTAGGGAAAAGTGGTGATAGTAGTTTTTCGTGTTGAGTGGTTCCCAATTAGGAAGTAAATTTCAAAGATTGTAATTGTAATGGGGAGGGATGATGTGTCTAATAGTTATAAGGAATTCGTATATTTATATTACGCATGAGCTTCCATGGCCACTACATCTAATACCTTTATTAACTAAGTATCAACTTACTAAAGGAAGCTACTGGCAGTCTTATCTTTTGAATGTGAAGATTCACAGACTGTAAGAATAACTTCAGGTATGGTCATCAGGTATTGAATTAACCTCGTCTTCCTAAGGATGTCTTAGATACTACTGGTCAAAAGCCAACGAGACTATTGTCATATGGACTTTGAATATATTATACTGCTCCATTGCAAATACTCCAGCTGTCCCTCTGCATTGGAGTGATGAGTTCTTATAGTCAGATACCGGTGACCAACACTGAGGCTAGAGTGTTTTGTCTTCCCCAGAGCTGGTAGGATATGTGCGCAATCACTTCTTCGATAGGCCCAGCAAGAAAGTCCTGTACGCACATGTTCCGTGACACTTTTTAACATGTTCAAATAGTGCTATTCATATAATTCGTAATAGGTACGATAGTCGACGTGTGGCCTGATCTACCAGAGAGGAGGCGAGTGCTAAGAACAAGAGGAGGCTTCACAGTCGTACTGAGAAAACTATAAAGTAAAGGTTCAACCAAGCATATTGAAATACAATCTAGGAAGATCTGCAGTTTCAATTGTGGATTCACGTTGTCTTTGAATATGCAAATCTCTTCCTGTCTAGCATGAACGAAACTATTCAAAGGTATCAAATAATACATTTTAGTAAAACAACTTAAGTATTAAAACGATACTTAAAACAAAACATAAAATCAAACTAACTATCAAGCAATACTTAAAACAAATCAAACCAGGAAGCAATACTTAAAACAAAACATAAAACAAAGCTAAGGATTAAATGATACTTAAAACAAATCAAGTATAAGGATCGCTTCTTAGATAGTTAGTTTTTGGTGACGGGGAATGATACTTCTCTTGTTCTTGTTCTTCTTTCTTGATCTTATGATAGCATGAGGCCACGACGCCCAATGTTACCGATAGTACAAGACCTTTGTCTTCTATCAGAAACGCCTATTATAAGTTTTCTCTAACTCCTCTGCATGAAGAGCTCTCATTAGTGTAACGATATTGTTGCAATAAAGATAAAAATCTTAAAAGGCCTTTACATTTGTTAAAGTAATAAGTACGAAAAGTACTTAGAATTCAATCTAATTTTATTTAAACTGGTACCGCCAATAGTGGCATACAACCAGCCCCCGCCAGTACAGGGATACCGCTAACTGGAATACCACTACTCCTAAGCTAACTGAGTCTACAGTCCCACACCTGCCATCCTCGAGTCATGCCCACACGAGAACTAATTCCAAGACCATCAAACAACCCAGTTTCTACCCCGGTCCTAGGCCATATCGCCTCTAGTATGAAGCCAACTGGTACTAAGGTTGGTCGAAGTAGAGCAAAAGACCTACCCGACGAGGTTTCTCGCTCAACAAACATAAAGTCAATACCACCCAGTCTGAAAGCCGTTCTGCAAAACATCCTCCGCAGTAGAAAAACAACAAACATGCAATCTAAACCTACAGGCGGTACAATGGCAGGGAGGAGGCAAGCAACATGTCCACCTCTCGCATCTGCATGCCGGAGTGTCGACCCTATAAACCCACTTTACTGGTTGCCTCCTAGGAGCGTACCAGTAAGGAGGACGAGTACCTGCTGCCTGTCCCCCAAACAAAACACGACAAACAAAGAAAATACATAGAGGTAGTAACAGACCAAAAAGGGTCAGTGAGGCCTATCTCCTACCCATGGTGCTATACCTCCTCCTGCTAACCCTGTAGCCAAACCAAAGAAACCAAATAAACATCACAAAATCTAGCACGCGAGGCCCAAACAAGTCCAACAGGGTGGTCACAATCCACTATTAATACAGGTGGCCATCAGCCAGCCAGTTCCTCAGGGAGCTTTGCAGCACTCAACATCTTCAACTAAAAGCTCAAGCTGGACTGGAAACACTTAATTAGACCTCGTCCAACCTGACACAAACCCAACCGGTACTCGCAGGTACCGCTTCCCCCCCAATCAGCCACCCCCAATCCCTACACACCAGACGCCATAGAGCCCATCCAGCCCCCCAGCCCCTCAGACAGATCAACCATCCGATAGCCACAGGATGGCCTATGCCTAGCCACACCAGGCACCTACTGGTCTTGGCCGCCCTAACAGACCCACAACCCCCAACATTGTAAATCCGAGAGGTACCCACCAGCTACAGCTAGGAGCCACATCGGAGGCAGCACCAATACCTGAAGGCACAGGCACCAGCTACACCATCCAACTCAACCTAACTGAAGTCCAACCAAGCCTTGAAAGAGTAAGCACAGCCTGTCAAAGACAGCCCTACAGGTCCGGCAATAGGTACAGACCGAACAATGAGTAAGAGGCACCCCTAACCGACGCGTCGTGAAGAGAGAGGGTGCATGATCAGGAGCAGACGAACAGAAGGCAGGGCCCACTTGCAATGGGTGAAGCCGCCAACCACAATCCACAACCCAACCACTCCATGATACAGACAATGCGAGTATCTGGCAGTCAATTGTCCCACACCACCCCAGGCAGCAACAATAACCGAACTAGGGGGTAAGAGCTTTCAGGGTCCAAGCTATCGCCACCGAGGCGAGGAGGAGACACCAGACTGAACTACTGTAAATGCCGCAAAGACAGACTTCCAAGGAAACAGTGATAAACAACATCGTAGGATTCGAACTGTAGAAACGTAATGAAACATGGAGGGGTCGGGTGGGTACCACCCTGCCACTTGAGGAATGATGCGGCCGGTACAACGAGTTGAACCTGGGAAGGACATCTGTCTAACCCAAGGGCCTGTTGTATCGTGAGAACGAAGGACTCCATTAAAACCCAAGAAGACCATGAGCTGGCCCAAAGAACGACATGAGTGATTCTCCCAAACACAATATTCAATCCCCACAATCAAACGAGAAACCTGGGAGTAGATGATACAGAGAAAGCCGGAGACATTTTACTGAAAGCGGCTCTTAAGTGTCTGTGATGAAGAGCTCATAGTAATAGCATCGTGAGAAGCCACCAGGAAACAAAACGAGAAGCAAACAAGTAATCTGCCATGTAATGCCTAGCAAACCTCAACACCAAAGACCCCAGGAACTACTGAGTGAACTCAGATATCTGCCCCAGAATCTGAGGCATCAAGTACCAGTTTGGGTACGAAAGAAATGCTCAGGGTGAAGCGATGGCAAGGACGAGGAAAAGTACATAGAAGTCAATTTAATTTTATTCAAACTTATACCGCCAACACTAGCATATGATAAGCCCCCGCTAGCACAGGAATACTGCTAACCGGTATACTACTAATCCTAAGCTAACTAAGTCTATGGCCCGGCACCTGCCATCCCCGAGTTATGCCCGTAAGGAAACTAATTACAAGACCATCAAACAACCGAGAGCCTGCCCTGGTCCAAGTCCGTATCCCCTCTAGTATGATGCTAAACTGTACTCAGTGTAGTCGAAGCCGAGTAAAAGACCGACACAACAAGGTTCCTCGTCCAACAAACATAAAATCACTGGTATCTGGTCTAAATACCATCTCGCGATACATCCACCACAGTAAACAAAACTAAACAAAACACATAAACTAAACCTACAGGAGACACACTGGCAGGGAGGAGGCAATCAACATGTTCACCTCTTACACCAGCATGCCTGGCCATCGACTCTATGAACCCACATTGCCGGTTGCCTCCCAGGAGCGTACCAGTGAGGAGGACCAGTGCCTGCAGCCTGTTCTCCAAACAAAATACGATAAACAAAAAAAATACATAGAGGTAGTAACAGACCAAAAATGGTCAGTGAGGCCTATCTCCCACCGATGGTACTATACCTCCTCCTGCTAACCCCGTAGCTAAACCAAAGAAACCAAACAAACACCACAAATCCCAGCACACAAGGCCCAAACAAGTCCAACAGGGTGGTCACACCCCGCTATCTGCACAGGTGGCCATCAGCCAGCCAGTCCCTCAGGGAGCATGGCAGCACTCAGCAGCTTCACCTAACAACCCAAGCCAGACTGGAAACACTTAATTAGACCTTGCCCAACCTGACGCAAGCCCGACTAGTGCTCGCAAGTGCCTCGCGCCCCACACACAGCCACTCCCAAACCCCCACACCAGATGCCACAGAGCCCATCCAGTCCCCCCAGCCCCTCAGAGAGATCAACCATCTGACAACCACAGGACAGCATATACCTAGCCCCATCAGGCAGCTACTGGTCCTGGCCACTGAACAGAGCTCCAACCCCCGGTATCTTGTAGCCAAGGGGGCCCACCAGCCTCAGCTGGAAGCTATAAAGGAGGCAGCACCAACACCGGAAGGTATCAGCACCAGCCACACCATCCAACCCCGTCAAACCGAAGTCCAACCAAGTTAGGAAAGAGTCAGCAGAATCAGCAGAAGGAAGCCTCAGAGGTCCAGCAATAAGCAGGGATGGAACAACGGGCAAGAGGCACTTTCAACTGACACAACATAAAGGGGGAGGACGAACGAACAGGAGCAGACAAACAGAAGGTAGGGCCCACTTGCAATGGGTGAAGCTGCCAACCACAATCCACAACCCAACTACCCCATTGCACAGACAATGTGAGTGTCTGGCAGCGAATTGTCCCACACTAGCCGAAGCAGCAACAATAACGGTACTAGGAGGTAAGAGTTATCAGGGTCAAAGCCATCCCCACCGAGATGAGGAGGAGACACCTGACTGAACCACCATAAATGCTACAAGAACAAAAGCTCTAAGGGAATGGTAATAAACAACTTCGTAGGATTTGGACTGTAACCGGTATGGGTACTGGGTTATTTGTTTTGTTTTATGTTTTGTTTTAAGTATCATTTGATACTTGGTTTGTTTTGTGTTTTGTTTTAAGTATTGCTTTGATACTTACCTAGTTTCACCAAAGTGTATCGATTGATACCTTTGATTAGTTTCGTTCATGCTAGATATGAACAGATTTGTGTATTTAAAGACCGCCTGTTTCTATGATAGAAAAGGCAGACTTCAACAGACAGTATTTCAATTTACTTGGTTGAACGGTTACTTCTTTGTTCCTCAGTACACCCTTGAAGCCTCCTTTAGTTCTCAGCTCTCGCCTCCTCTCTGGAAGAGCAGGCCACCTGCCAACAATCGTATTCATTACCGATAATGTGATTAGCACCTTGTGAATAAGTTGCATTTTTTTAACCTCAGCAAGTGGTTAAGAACCTGTCCCCAGATTTAGGCCTGATCAACCTATCAATTTCCACCTCAGAATGCTAGCGGAGTGAAGCAGCAGAATCATGGCACATTCGGCTTCGTCTCAAATCCAAGATAGAGTCTTTGACGACCAGGAGTGGGAAGCAAATCCTGCGACAAGACCTTGCGAGAAAGAAACAACCCTGGTGCTCTCCTAATGAGCCGGGTGATCCTGCAAACACTGAAGACATACAACCTGGAGGAGAATTCCCTTCTACTCCAGCAAAGAAGCCTTCCTTTACACCTCTAATCAACCCAGAATCCAGTAGCGAATCAGACATGGCTAGCACGGGAGGAGTGCCCACTGGAGGAGGAAAATGGCGGGCTAGGCCTGAAGAAGAGTAAGTACCTGCCGCATTTGAGCTCCCTAAATTTAAACTCCACCTTCCTGCCAAGTTTAAAGGGGAAGGAAAAGTCCTCAAACCTGAAGCCTTTGACCGATGGGCGACGGAACTCAAACACTATCTTCTCCTGCAAGGGAAACATGTGGAAGATCCTAAGATAGGACTATACATTGGATCATTCTGCGAAGGAAAGGCAACCAAGGCATACCACTAATGCTATAAGAAACATGGGGGAAATGTAAGATTAAGAGGATCTACAGTTCTCGGTTATCTAAAAGGATGATTCCAATCCTCTATTACCAACGACCGCTTATACAACAAATTCAACCAGCTCCAGCAAGTTAACAGAACGCATGTCAAGAGAATCACCGATGTTGCTATGGACCTGATGATGTATAAGGACCGAATGGAGAAACCAAGTATCTCCCAATATATCCTGCAGCGACGATTCTACAACACTATGTACCCTACCCTCTGGAGAGAAGTAGAACCACTCGAGGAGGACGGCGACAATATTGCAGAAATAATTGCAAGAGCAGAATGAAAGGACGCTATTCTTCATGAGACCAAGGCCTACAAAACACAGACATCCTCTAGTAGGAATAGCCACCAACGGTAGAAAGCCTCCAGCAACTCTGAAGACGATACCCTATGGGTTTTCAAGACGAAAACAAAATCCTCCAAAGAATCGAGACGGCAGAAAGAAGAATGTTTTAAATGTGGGAAAACAGGACACATGGCAAAGAACTGCCCTACGAAGAAAGGGAAAGGAAAGGCAATTAAGCGAGAAGTATTGGCCAACAATGGTGAGAGCGATAGTGATGATGCCCAAACCAGTGTATATGAAGAGATCCATACCGGATATATCTGTGTGGAATGCAACAGTGTTCGACCTTCGGCTACATTCAAAGCACACACTGCACTGGAAGGTACTATTCTGATCAATGGCCAAACGGCTCGAGTCCTATTTGACACTGGCGCGATCGGAAGAGATATGATCTGCAGTGCCTTTGGCTCTGTCTATGGACTCCCAACTTGAGACCTTAACTAACCCATACCAGTCAATATGGCAGTGAAAGGATCACGATCCACAAGTCATAAAACCTGTAGTGCGACTATTTGACTTGGTTCTGCTGTCCTACCCATCCAGGATATGCTGGTTGGAAAACTAGCCAAATACGATGCCCTAATAGGTATGCCATTCCTGAGCTGCCATAAAGCTATAATCAGATGTTGGGTATCAACCATCAATTTCGCAGATCAGAAGGTCAGAGTCTCATGCAAGCCGACAAGCAGAGAGTGCGAAGCCACCGTCTGTAAAGCAACTGCCCAACTCCTATTCGATGAATCCTCTGATGTTTTGTCTGATCAGATTCCTGAAGAACTACCACATATGAGAGAAGTGAACCACTATATTCGCTTCCGAGACCCCTCTAATCTTAAGAACCAACCTACCTGCTCTATCCCTGACTCATACAAAGGTCCACTATGTGACTGGATAAACCAACAACAAAGAAGAGGAGTAATCTACTGAGCAGAAGCTCCAGGTGCCGCTCCTATGTTTGTTCAATTGTAACCGGTACGGGTACTTGGTTATTGGTTTTGTTTTATGTTTTGTTTTAAGTATCGCTTTGATACTTGGTTTGTTTTAAGTATCGTTTGATACTTGGTTTTGTTTTATGTTTTGTTTTAAGTATCGCTTTGATACTTGGTTTGTTTTAAGTATCGTTTGATACTTGGTTTGTTTTAAGTATCGTTTGATACTTGGTTTTGTTTTATGTTTTGTTTTAAGTATCGCTTTGATACTTAAAGAGTTTTACCAAAGAGTATCAATTGATACCCTTGATTAGTTTCGTTCATGCTAGACATGAACAGATTTGTGTATTTAAAGACCGCCTGTTTCTACAATAGAAAAGGCAGACTTCGACAGACAGTATTTCAATATACTTGGTTGAACGGTTACTTCTTTGTTCCTCAGTACGCCCTCGAAGCCTCCTTTAGTTCTCAGCTCTCGCCTCCTCTCCGGAAGAGCAGGCCACCTGCCAACTATCGTATCTATTATCGATAACGTGATTAGCACCTTGCGAACACGTTACATCAATCCCGAGCAGATGGAAAAAGGATCCGCCCCTTGGTTGACCTCAAACTACGGAATGAAAACACGGTTATGGACAGTTCTGCTATCCCAAACCAAACCCAGATCCTGAATGCAGTTGGATGGGCTAGATTCCGAAGCAAGATTGACCTAAGCGATAGCTATTTCCAAACAAGGCTAGACCTGGACTCTGAACGCTACAACAGTTTCAAAACACCCTACGGAGGCTTCATTAGCTGAGTTATATTACAAGGTGATATGAATGCACCCGCCTCCTTTATGCGAATTAGGGAGAACCTCCTAAGCAAATACCTCCACCATTTTGTATGTGTCTACATTGATGATATCCTCATCTTCTCGAACACCAAAATAGAACATGCCTACCATATAGGTTTGGTTTGTACCAAACTAAGAGAAGCTAACATCTACGCTAGCAGAAACAAATCAATTCTATTTGCCGATAGGCTCGATATCCTAGAACATATGATAAATGATGAAGGAATACATGCAGCCCCTGGAAAAATATCCTGTTTAACGGAATGGACAACACCCTGAAATCAAAAGGAACTCATGCGATTCCTAGGCTTAGTTAGCTATATCTCCAAGTTCCTACCACATCATGCCACTGGGACAGCTGCGCTCACAGACCTTACCGGCAATGCAGAATTTGTCTGGACCCACACACATGACCAAGCCTTTACCGACATCCAGGAATTGATAAGAAACGCCAACGTAATACAATCTATCATCTACAGTAAGCCACAACCAATATGGCTGATTACTGATGCATCGGATGTTGGAGTTGGAGCATGGCTGGGAGAAGGAGCCTCCAATGAAATGGCAAGACCGGCCGCATTACACAGCAGGAAGTTCACTAACTCACAAATGAACTATGGAACAACAGACAAAGAAGCCCTTGCGGTGATTGATGTTCTCGTCGCCTTCAACCACACCCTGATGGGCAATACCTTCTCTGTTGTTACCGACCACCAACCCCTCACTAACGTTAAAACAGAAAGAATAGCTGGAAGGAGAAGAACAAGATGGATAGGTGAGATCAACAAATACGATACCAAACTCATCTATACCCCCTGGAAGAACGAACTGTTTAGCTGACACTCTCTCTCGCCTATATGAGAACCAAGAACTCGCAAACTCTCTTCTTGTTCATGACTACACAAGACAAAGTGATGACAGCCCTGACAACACCTCCTATGAACAAGAACAATCGATGGCTACCACCAGCTGTGCCGCTCCCTCCAATCCTTACTCTTACAGCATGTACTGAGCTGCCGGAACTGAACGAGGAAAAGACCTTGATGACGAATGGAAAGACTATTGCATCCTCCGCAGCACACCTCCTCACGAACTTGAACAAAGCAGACTCCACTGGTCCTAGTGTTATCATGACACTTGTCCTTTTCACCAAACCAAGATTAAATTTGGCAACAGATATCAGCGACCGTACTATATGTCTACTGACAATTCCAAAAATACCAGCTTCCACACTGCAGAAGGAGCAGAAGAGATGATCGATAAAGATGGGCTGGCCCAACCTCCCCATACCTTTAATCCTGTTTCAACACGACACCAAGGTCTTGAAGACCTCTAACAACAGCAGCCTACATGGATTCAATAGCCTACCTACACCCTCCGCAGTCAGCCCCGCCATCCTCTCCTCCTTTCATCGACTCACAACCACTATACGGTGGACCCTGACGAGTATACAACAATGAAACCATTGTTTCTGTCATACCCCATACAAGTCTCGAGCATCGCCGACAACTCTTTGAAACCTTTGAGGAAGAGGAAGCCCCTATCGAAACAAGAAGAGGATATCTCATTGAGGATGAAAGAGATGTTTGATCAACCACAGAAGAATTAACCTCCTCTTTTCGAAGCGAAATGATAGCAGGATATTGCCATGAACGATCTACTTCAAAGGTATGGATAGATCCAGGCATGGAGACCTTGCCCCCTACAACATATGCAATGGAATAGTCTCTACCAGCACCCATTATGGTGAGCACTGCCTATACATTCCGAAAGGGCATATGTTCAATGGAATGACTATTAGGGAATATGTCATCACCAAGATTTGCAACAAAGGACACCACAGTGCGGACCGCAACCTCCGACATGCCTCGGAATATGTTTGCAGGCTGGAAATGGGAAAGGACCTCCACGACCTCGCCAAACAATGCGAACTCTGCCCGGCAAATAAGGAGTGAACACAACTACCTTAAGGGAAAGCGCAGAACCTCCAACTACCATGTGAAATATTCGAATCCTACGCCATCCATTTCGCTGGGCCATTCAACAAGTCCACCGGATATGACACAATTTTGGTAGCTGTGGATGAATTTTCTGGATACATATGGCTCATACCAATAAAGGTTACCGATTCCTCCAACGACACTTGGAATAACCTCCAACGACCCCTATTTACACCTCATGGGTACTCTTTATCTGTTGTGAGTGATGCTGATCCCCATTTCACCGCCAGACTTTGGAAGCAAACCATGACCTCCCTCGGAATAAACCACATAATGGCTGCCTCTGGACATCATGAGACTAATGGTCAAGCAGAACGAAAAATCCGTGAAATGAAGACTGGAATTAGGAACATGATCAATGAATGACAAACTAACTGGGAACCTGCCCTCGTTGAACTAGCCGCATAAATCAATGCCGGATTTTCAGACACCTTGGGAATGTCTCCATACAAGGCAATCTTCAGCTGCCATTACCCTCTCCTACCTACAACTCTCTTTAAGAACTCCTCAGTCCCCGCCTCCGATGACCAACTAAACCGCCATCAAGCAATTCGGAATGATGCTTTCCAAGCTGTTAAAGCTGTCCGATTCCGAAGAACAACTACTGCACAGAAGCGACGATGCAAACATGTCCCTATTCCACCAGGGGATATCCTCATGGTACATCGAAATATGTTGATAACTAATGTTGGATGCAGCAAAAAACTACAACTCCGAGGGCGAGGAACTTTCAAAGTCTTATTCTTTGACCCACATACAGAAAGCTATACTTTTCAGATGGATAGACGCATGTACCATCGCAATACTGCAGTTTTTCACGCCTATGCTGTCCAGCAATTCCACCCAAATGACGACTCCAAGTTCCCTGGAAGAACCCACTCTCGACCTGCACCTATCATCCTTGAGAAGAAAGATGAATGGGAAGTGGAAGCAATCCGAGACCACCACCTTTGGCATCAAAATGATCAGTTCCTAGTCAAATGGAAAGTATATCTGACGAGTGAGAAGAGCCGGGAACCGCTAGAAGGACTAGAACACGCTATGGATATGGTGAATGAGTGGTGGAAAGACAATATGCCAAAGCATTCACTCCCCCCAACGATCAATAACATCACCATGTGCTGGACACAGACAATGCCAGAAAATGAGCGATGGCATGCAGAACTCGAAGCTAGATATGGGTTTTGGGTGCCATACTTTGAGTCAGAATTCGAGAGTAGCGATGATGAAAATCAAGCTACGGCGCAGGCTCTTGACAAGCTTATCTGATCTCCAATCACCATCAGAATACCATAATGATGTCAAACTATGTGGAACTCAATCTCCGGCTGCGACAATAGATTGTTGGACTGTTGTTGAACCACGAAGCTATCCAACTTGAAGACTACTTCGAAATGCTCTGGATAGACTACTGTCCTGAGTGCGACCATGCTTGGGTTGATGTACAGCGCGAATCTGGTATTTGTGACTACCTTGATTTACATTTCTTTGAGTCTAAGTGTTTTCTTAGGATTTCTTCCTGTCCCTGGTGTGACACTTATGATGAACAGTTCTTAGAGGAAACTGAAGCTTTTGGTTTCTCGGACTCTGCTTTTGATGATTATTAGGTTTTGTTTGTTTAAAATGGTTGTTTTGTTTTGGGGAATGTAACCAGTACGGGTACTCGGTTCTTGGTTTTGTTTTATGTTTTGTTTTAAGTATCGTTTAATACTTGGTTTTGTTTTATATTTTGTTTTAAGTATCGCTTTGATACTTTGTTTCTTTTAAGTATCGTTTCATACTTGGTTTTGTTTTATGTTTTGTTTTAAGTATCGCTTTGATACTTATTTAGTTTCACCAAAGTATATCGATTGATACCTTTGATTAGTTTCCTTCATGCTAGACATGAACAGATTTGTGTATTTAAAGACCGCCTCTTTCTACAATAGAAAAGGAAGACTTCGACAGACAGTATTTCAATATACTTGGTTGAACGGTTACTTCGTTATTCCTCAGCACATCCGCGAAGCCTCCTTTTGTTCTTAGCTCTTGCCTCCTCTCCGGAAGAGCAGGCCACCTGCCTACTATCGTATTCATTACCGATAACGTGATTAGCACCTTGCAATCTTGTTACACAGACCATAGAAACACAATGTAACTAGGAGCGGCTAGGCAGGTACTGCCGTGATACCTCTGGAGTGATGTGGCTGGTACGACCAGTGGAGGACCAGGGACTGTCATGACACAAACCCGTGGGTGTTTGGTATCGCGAAAACTAAGGACTCAATTAAAACCCAACAAGAACATGAGCTGTCCCAGAGAACAACACGGCTGATCCTGCGAAACACAAGGTTCAATCCCCCTAAACGAACGCGAAGCCTGCCAGTAGACAATGGACTGGTAGCTGAAGACATTTTACTGAAAGGGGCTTGTAAGCGAGCGTGATGAATAGCTCGATGTGCCAGTATCATGAGATAACCAGCAGCCAACAAAACAAGAAGCAAATAAGTAATCCGCTACACACTGCCTAACAGACCTTAACACCAAAGACCCCAGGAAATACTGAGCGAACTCAGATATCTGACCGAGATTCCGAGGCATCAAGGCACATCATGGGTGTGAAAGAAATGCTGGGGGCGAAGCGATAGCCAGGACGAGGAAAAGTACTTAGAACAAAGCGTGAAGAACCTATCCTCCTCAGCCATATCCCCCTCCTTATATAGTGTTCTTCCCACCTATAGTCATGTGATCCAAAATGGTTACATGTGCAAAACCAAATCATAACAAACTAGTCATATGACCAAAGTGGTCCCATGTTCAAAACCCATGACATCATAGCGAGTTCATGTGCAAAAACTCATAAACCAATCTTAACACAATAAACAAGTCATATGACTCGACTGAGTTATATGTGTGCAACCCATGAGCTCATAATGAGGTCATGTGTGAAACATAAATCATATGCATAAGGCATACCTGCAGGGCACACTCGCAAGGCATACTCATCAGGCACACCTCCCTTGACTCATATTTGAGACATGTGCGAAAGCATTACAAATCCCACACATAACAAATTATATGACTCCAATGAGTCATATGTGTGCAACAGTAACATACCTGTGACTCATAACTATATGTTACGTGAAAAACTCTTTCCTCGTCAAGCTACATTTGTGATACCAAGTCTCAATACAATACTAAAAACAAAACATAAAATAAAACTAAGTACTAAATGATACTTAAAACAAACCAAGTATCAACACAATACTTAAAACAAAACATAAAACAAAACTCAGTATCAAACAATACTTAAAACAAACCAAGTATCAAAGTGATACTTAAAATAAAATAGAAAACAAAACTAAGTATCAATGCAATACTTAAACCAAAACACAAGACAAAACTAAGTATCAAAGCAATACTTAAAACAAAACATAAAATAAAACTATTTACCAAGTACCCATACCGGTTACATTCCCCAAACTAAAACTACTGTTTAAATAAATAAAACTTAATAAACATCAAAAGTAGAGTCTGAGAAACAAAAGGCTTTACTTTCTGCTATAAGTTCTTAATCAAAAGTTCACACCAGGGAGAAGAAGAAATTTAAAGAAAACAAGGAGACCTAAAGAAATGCAAGTTACAGTAGTCACCAATACCAGATTCATACTATGTATCTACCCAAGTATTATTGTAATCAGGTCAGTAGTCGACTCCGAGAATAGAGAAATTATTTTCGGTTTGGATCACATCGTGGTTCGATCACAGTCTAACTAGTTATTGTTACGGCCTTACTTTTAATTCCATATAGTTTGATATCATTATGGTATTCGGATGGTAGAGAGTAACTTAGAGGAGATTATTGAGGACTTGTTCCATAGCCTGGTTCTCCTCATTACTGCCTTCAAAATTGTACTCGAAATATGAAGCCCAAATCCATCTCAGACTTCTCGTTCAATTTGCAATTGCTCAGTTTCCAGTATAGTTGGTGTCCAGTACATTGTTATATAGTTAATCATCGGTAGTAGGGAATTGCTTTTTTAACATCTTGTCTTCTTACCACTTATTTACTATATCAGTAGTGTGCTCTAGTTTTTCCACTTGTTCCCAGCTGTTTTCACACATTCGGTAAACTTTTCATTTTACTAGGAATTAATCATTTCTATGACAAATAATATAATCTCTAATTTCTTCAATTTCCTATTTACACTTCTTATCGATGATGATAAGTACAGGTTAAGAGTGTGCTCTTCCTGGGAACTTAGAGTCATCATTAAGGTGGAATCGTTTTAATACCAGGGGTGTAAAACACAGCTTTATTGAGGCAATATATGTGTCCATCTATCTGCATAGTGTAGTGTTCTGTATCCTCATCAAAAGACAAGACCTTGAAAGGTCTTCACCATTGCAGCTGGAGATTTTAGCTGCGTCTCTCATTAGTAATAAACATATTTCCATAGACAATAAGTATGTTGCCAGATGGAATAGGTATATGTTTGCATCGACGCTTCTGGGCAGTAATAATACTCAAGAATGGTGCAGCTTTAACAGCATGGAAGGCATCATTCCGGATAGCTTCATGACAGTTTAAGTGGTCATCAGAGGCAGAGATAGAGGAGTTTTTGAATAGAGTTCTACGTAGGTAAGAGTATTGGCAGCCGAGGATTGCCTTGTATGGAGAAATTCCAAGGGAGTTGGCATATCAGGCATTGATATTAGGGGCGAGCACAGCGACGGTGGGTGTCAAGTGAATGTGTCATCCATTAATCATGTTCAGAATTCAGGTCTTAACTTCCCAGATCTTTCACTCAACTTGGCCGCTAGTTTGGTGATGTCCCAAAGTAGCGATAACATGGTTGATTCTAAGGAAGCTCACAGTTTCCTTCCAGAATCTGCCTGTATAATAGAGATCAGCATCACTGACAATTGACAGTGGATATCCATGGTTGGTAAATAGCTATCACTTGAGATTATTCCTGGAATCTTTAGACGAGTCAGTAACTTTCATTGATATAAGCCATATATATCCTGAAAATTGATCGACTACTAAGATGATAATTTCATAACCAGTGGACTGGCTGAATGCTCCTGCGAAATTGATAGTAAAGAATTGGAATATTTCGCAAGGCAACTGGAGAGTCTGTGCTTTACCTTCAGGCAATTGTATTTGTTCCGTATTTGCCTGGCGGTGTTCAACCTGTTTGACGAAATTGCAAAAGACATTTTACATTTCGGACCAGTAAACATATTCTGAGGTATATTGGATATTGCTGTCCGCAATATGGTGTCTCTTGTTGTGGATTTCAGTAATGATATATTCTCTAATAGTAATCTCATTGAACATATGGCCCTTAGGGATGGATAAGTAATGTTCACTGAAAGAAGTGTTGGTGTAGACCATTCCATTGGATATGTTGTCAGGAGGGAGCTCTCCATATCTGGAGCTGTCCATAGCTTTAACATAGATTAGGTTATTGCGATATCTCACTGTCATCTGCCTTCAGAAGAATAATGTCAATTCCTCCATAGTTGATCTAACATCTCACTCTTCTTCAATCAGTGATTCTCTGGATGGCTCGATAGGATCATCTGCTTCTTCAAAGATCTCATAGAGTGGTTGGTGAGGTTCAGAAATCGTGGCCTGCATGATAGCGACTATAGTATTACTGTTGTATATTGCCAATAGTCTGCTGAACAGTGGTTGCAAGTTTACTATGCGAGGTGATAATGCAGCTGCTTGTTTGTGGAAGGTGCAGGTAGGATGCTGCTTCCGGGTAGGATGCTGTTTCTTTGAGTTGTTCATAACCTTGGTGTTGTCTTAGGGCAGGATTAAGGCTGAGGAGGGGTTGGCTGAATCCATCATCAGTGTCCTACATTATTTGTTGTTCTTCTTCGTCCTCTTCAGTAGTACTGTAGCAGGCTTTTTTGGAGTCCTCAACAGGGGTATAGTAAGGTCACTGGTATTTGTTACTGAATTTAATTGCAGTCTAGTGAATGGGACAGGTATCAAGGTAATAGTACCACCAGTAGAGTGTGCTTTATTCAAGCACATGAGGAGTTGTACTGAGGAGGGTGCAATTGTCTTTCCATTCATCAATGACTTCTTTTCTGCCTTCTGTTCCAGCTGCTCTGTACACTGTATAAGCGAAAGGAGGGGAGGGCAAGGTGGTACTGCTAGTAGCCACTGTTGGTTCTTGTTCATAGGAGGTGTCGTCAGGGCTATATTTGCTTTGTCTAGTGTGGTCATAACCATGATGGGGATCTGAGAACACTTAGCTTTCATAAATGGAGGAAAGAGCATCAGGTAAATAGTTGGTTCTTCCAAGGGTGTAGATGATTTTTGCATCATATTTACTGATTTCTCCTATCCATCATGTTCTTCTCAGGCTGGAAAACTTGTTGGTTTTCAGATTAGTGAGGGGCTGGTAGTCTGTGACAATAATGAATGTGTTCACCATCAAGATGTGGTTGAAAGCGGCAAGAGCATCAATTACTGTAAGGGCTTCATTATCTGTGGTTCCATAGTGCATCTGTGAATTAGTAAACTTTCTGCTGCGCAAGCCGGTCTTACCAATTTATGCGAAGGTCTTTGACCAACCCAAGATCTAACTCTCACATCTAATATATTAGTAATCACCCAGATTAGTTCTGAATTGTTGTAGTCGATAGACCATATGACATTAGTATTCTGGATTAATTCTTTAATATTGGTAAAGACTTGGTCATGAGTATTGCTTCAAACTTACTCTGTATTACCAGTAAAGTCTGTGAGTGGTACAGTGACAGTGGTATGGTATGGTAGAAATAGAAAGATGTAGTTGACAAGCACTAGGAACCGCATAAGTTCCTTTTGATTTCTAGGTATTGTCTACCCTGTTAAGTAAGATATCCTTCCAGTGGTAGCATGTATTCTATCATCGTCTATTACTTAACCTAGGATATGGAACTTGTTGGTGAACAAGCTTGATTTGTCTTAACAAGTATAGAATTTAGCTTCCCTTAGCTGGATACATACTAAACCTATATGGTATGCATGTCCTGCTTCAGAGGCTGAGATGATGAGGCTATTTTCAATGTACACCAATACAAAATGGTAAACATATTCACTTAGCAGGTTTTCCATAATTTGTATAAAGGTGGCAGGCACATCCATGTCACCTTGCAACATGACTCGTCTAATGAAACTTCTGAGTGGCATTTTGAAACTGTTATAATATTCTCTTTCTAGATCTATCGTTGTCTGGAAATAAGCATCGCATAGGGCAATCTTACTTCAGAATCCAGCCCATCCTATTGCATTCAGGATCCAAGTCTGGTTTGGAATCGTAGAGATGTCCATAACTGTATTATCATTTATTAGTTTTTGGTGAATTACGGAGCGCATTCTTTTCTCTCTGCTGAGAGCTAGTATAATGGTCCCCCCTGAGATAGTTAGTTCTTAGGAACGGGGAACGATATTTCTCTTCTTCTTCAGTTTCTTTCCTTAGTCTAATGATAGCACTAGGCCTCTACATACGTTACAGATAGTACAAGATCTTTGTCTTCCACCAGGAATGCCAATAGTAAGCTTTCTCTAACTCTTCTTTGTGAAGAGTACTCCTCAGCATAATGATAAATATTGCGATAAAGATAAAGATGGTAAAGGTATTTTATATTAGTTAAAGTTAAAGTAATAAATAGGAAAGGTACTTAGAATTCAATCTAAGGTTATTTAAACTTGTACTGCCAACACTGGCATACGACGAGCCCCAGGGCTGGGCCCCCAGGTTGTCGCATCCCAGATACCACTAACTATGAACTGACTAAACCTCCAACCCGGTACCTCAAACATGCCCATGCCATGCCCCAACATGAATACTAAATACAAAGCTATCAATGGTAAAAAAAAATCCTCCTCAGTCCAGCCTACAAGCCAGGCAAGTTACCCATACAAAATACCAAGATTCCACTGCTACGACCTGAATGTGACACTACAAAAACCCCCTCCACAATGGAAATCCACCTCATCATCCCCACTTAATAATCCTGGGACCCACCACCAACCACCCCGGCACCCACCCCCATTTCCAAACAAAAGAAACACCCAATACCCAAGCGCGTAAACCGGAAGAAAAGCCGACTTCTAGGGTTAGATCCTTCTCGCCAAGAGGGTACAAGCTATCATAGACAATCAGGGGGGCACCACCACGGCAGCCCAGCCCAAAAACCTCGACGGGAGCTGTAACCGGTACCGGTACTCGGTTATTGGTTTTGTTTCATGTTTTGTTTTAAGTATCGCTTTGATACTTGGTTTGTTTTAAGTATCGTTTGATGCTTGGTTTTGTTTTATGTTTTGTTTTAAGTATCGTTTGATACTTAGTTTTGTTTTATGTTTTGTTTTCAGTATCGATTTGATACTTAAGAGGTTTTACCAAAGTGTATCAATTAATACCATTGATTAGTTTTGTTCATGCTAGACATGAGCAGATTTGTTTATTTAAAGACCGCCTATTTCTATGATAGAAAAGGGGGACTTCAACAGACCGTATTTCAATTTACTTGGTTCAACAGTTACTTCTTTGTTCCTCAGTACAACCTTGAAGCCCCTTTAGTTCTCAGCTCTCGCCTCCTCCCTGGAAGAGCAGGCCACCTGCCAACTATCGTATCTATTACCGATAACATGATTAGCACCTTGCAAACACGTTACAGAAGCAGCTAGAACCAGATAGTCTCCCAGCCGCTGGCACTTGACCGAACATGCACAGGCATTCAGCTCCTCCTGTAACTCCTCCACTCACTCTGCAGGCAGCAAACCAGCAAATCTGATGATCCTTCAGAGTTGAAGACAAGCAGCACAGATGAGGTCTAGTCTTGTTTAACCCAGCGCTTTTTGTGTTTCTTCCTCTTCCCACCACCATGTGTAGGTCTAGTAACAGGAGTAAACAGGCCACCCATATCACCATTCACCGTAACAGGAAGGATGCCACCAGAGGCATTACCCCCACCAGCCACGGGCTCTGCTACAAAGGACTCAGGGACCTTCCCCCATGAAGGGAGTGATACCACCGCAGCTGGTGTTAAAACATCAGGATCCACCCTACCCACACCAGGAGTAGACACCTCAACTGGCCCCAACGAATCAGGAACCTGTCCACCTACACCACCACTCGCAACCATAGTTGCAGGAGGGGCCTGGGTAACTGGCAGGGTAATATTCCCCTAAGGGAGCTCCTCCACTAGACCCTGAGATCTCACAGGGTCTAGCCCTCTCTTCCCAACTAAGACTACCAGAGTAACCGAAGCGACTCAGGGGACAGGTGAAGAGGGTACAACTATAGGAGCTTCAGCCACCAACATCGTGAGATAACCGCGATTGATAGCGCATTGATTCTCATGAGCAGCCTACAAGGCAGATATCTCTTTCCCAGTGCGATGAAATTGCCGAGAAAGGACGGAGATGTAATGCTGAAGGCAAGAGACTTCGACCTCCAGGGCAAAGCTCTTCTTGACAGAACGCGACAAAACCACCAACAAAAGTAGAGTAGACATGGTGGAGGGGGTGGTGGCTTTCTTAGCCATTGCGACCATGAGGTGGCAACTGTAGTGAACAACTGAAAGATAAGTAAAAGGAAGGAAGGACTTCTAGCAAATGTAAAAGAAGATATAATAACGAAGTCCCCAAAAGGTATTTGAAGTTAAATACCTGAAGCCTATCATGAGATAGAAATCAAGGGCTCTGCTTGGATTGACACGGAACCTTCATGTCTGACACTGGGTGAAAGAAGGAGGAAAAGTGCTTATAACAAAACGGGAAGATCCTATCCTCCTTGGCCGTACCAACCTCTTTATATAATACTCTTCCCCCCCTGAGTCATGTGACCTAAAGTGGTCACATGTGCCAAAGTAAATCCTAGCAAACTAATCATGTGACCAAAGTGGTCAGATGTCCAAAACCCCTGACCTCATAGTGAGGTCATATGCCAAAACTCATAAACCAATCATAACACAATAAACAAGTCATATGACCCCAAGTGGTCACATGCGTAAAACCCATGACCTCATAACGAGGACATGTGCAAAACATAAATCATATATGCAAGGCATACCCGCAAGGCACACTCACAAGGCACACTTGCCAGGCACACTTCCCATTAGTCATAATTGAGTCAAGTGCAAAACACAACAAATCATAACATAATAAATCGTGCGACCTAAATTAGTCATATGTGTGAACTAATAACATACCTATGACTCATAATCATTAGTCAGGTAAAAACCATTTCCATGCCAAGCCACGTTTGTGACAGTTGGACAAACATTGCTATGGCACTTGGTACTTCCACTTAGTAGATGATTCCTCTTCCCTGGTTCTGGTTTATCCTATCACATTGTTGGTTTTTATATGTGTGGAGGATCGAGTATGTTGATTCGTTCTTTAGATTAGAGGAGTCTGATATGCGGATATAGTGGTTCACCTTTCTCATAGGTGGTAGTTCTTCTGGGATCTGATCAGGGAAAACATCAATGTATTCATCCAATAGGTACAGGGGAGTCGCCTCACAGACTGTGGCACAGAATTCTCCGCTTATTGGTTTGCATGAGACTCTGACCCTTTGATCAGAGAAATTGATAGCAAATTCTCCACATCTGATTATAGCCTTATAGAGGTTTAGGAATGGCATCCCAATCAGTGCATAGCATTTGGCTAGGTTTCTTACCATCATCTCTTGAGGGGGTAGGGTAGTGGAGCCAAATCGAATAGTACCGCTGTATGTCTTATTCCTTGTAGATTGTGATCACTCTACTGCCATATTGGCTAGTATGGACTGGCTAAGGCCTCGAGTTGGGAGTCCATGAACACACACAAAGGTATTGCTGATTATGTCTCTTCCAATCGGGCCAGTATCAAATAAAATACATACTTTTTGTTCATCAATTCTGATAGTTCTCTCAAGGGCAGTGTGGGCTTTGACCCTAGTATGTGGTTGGACACTATTGCATTACACATCAATATATCTAATATAGATTTCCACATACTCACTGGATTGAGCATTGGCACTATAGCTTTCGATGTTGTTGGCTGATACCTTTTCTTTGATAACTTTTGCTTTTCTTTTATTGGTAAGACAGTTCTTTGCCATACGTCCGGTCTTTCCACATTTGAAGCATTCATCCTTCTGGCATCTAAATATCTTGGTAGATGTTTTCTTTTTCTAAATTCGAGGTGTTTCTTCAAAAGAGTTGTTGGATGGGTTGTATCGCGGTTGTCTATTACTGTTAGAGAATGGCTGAGTCTTGTCTGCCTTGGTTGCGTGGAGTGTAGCATCCTTTCATTCAGCCATTTTGATTATAGTTCCCATGCAATCATCATCAATTTCTAGTAATTTCACTTCTGGTTGCAGGGTAGGGTGCATGGTATCATAGGATCATCACTTCAGGATATAACCAGAGATATTCCCTTTCATCATCCGGTACCTATATATTAAGAGGTCAGTGGCTAGTTTCCTGATTATTTTGACATGAGTTCTAGTGCCTTGCTGAAGTTGATTGGTTCTTCCTGTGTAACAGGATGTTTGTAAGGGAGGATTGGAAATGGTCTTTGAGGTATTCGAGTACTGTTATTGCTCTTGGCTTTGTGATTCTACCATATTCCATATAGCACTGCTGGTAGGCATACGTTGTTATGTCATTACAGAATGGTGCTAAGTAAAATCCAGATGCATGTTTTTTCACATTGTAACCGGTATGCTCGGTTATTGGTTTTGTTTTATGTTTTGCTTTAAGTATCACTTTGATACTTGATTTGTTTTAAGTAGTGTTTGATACTTGGTTTTGTTTTTTGTTTTTCTTTAAGTATCGCTTTGATACTTGGTTTGTTTTAAGTATCGTTTGATACTTGGTTTTATTTTATGTTTTGTTTTAAGTATCACTTTGATACTTGGTTTGTTTTAAGTATCGTTTGATACTTAGTTTTGTTTTATGTTTTGAGTATCGCTTGATACTTAATTAGTTTTACCAAAGTGTATCAATTGATATTTTTGATTAGTTCCAATTCATGCTAGACATGAACAGATTTGTGTATTTAAAGACCACTTGATTCCGCGATGGAAAAAGCAGACTTCGACAGACAGTATTTCCATATACTTGGTTGAACAGTTACTTCTTCGTTCCTCAGTACACCCTTACAGCCTCCTTTAGCTTTCAGCTCTTGCCTCCTCTCTAGAAGAGCAGACCACCTGCCAACTATCGTATCCATTACTGACAATGTGATTAGCACCTTGCGAGCACGTTATACACATTTACTTTCTTCATGTGGAGGTAGTGAGATAGCATTGTTGCCCATTAATTAAATGCTTCGGGTTTAAGATCTTTCCCTTCACTTGTGAATTCAGATGGTAGATGGAGCCTGAGTCAGGGTATGTCAGGTATTTCAAAATCTGCTTCTCCTTAGTGTCATGCCCTTAATTTTCCACCTCCTGAAGGTCCACGTCCTCTACTAGCCATATCTGATTCACTACTAGACTTAGAGTCATTGGGGAGATGGAACATAGGTTTCTTCACTATTATCATGAGGATCTCACCTGGGGGTTGTGGGGCTTCTGTGTTTGAAGAGGGTTCAGGCTCTTTAGCAGAATATTGACGATCTTTCTTTCCTGCAGAATCTTTCCCTGAGATTAGCTACTCGCTTCAGGTTGTCTATTACCCTATGTTAGTATTGAGACACAGCTGAATATACTATGATTCTGCCACTAGTCTCCACTAGCATTCTGAGCTAGATTTCGATAGGTTGATTAGACATAAACCTGTTTACAGATTCCTAAATACATACTGAGGTTAAAAAGAATTTAATATGTTCTCTGGGTACAATTTAAGTTATTGGTAATAGGTACGATAGTCAACAGATACCTTGCTCTATTAGAGAGGAGGTGAGAGCTGAGAACTAAAGGAGGATTTCAGGGCATGCTGAGAAAACTATAATGTAATTGTTCAACCAAGTATATTGAAATACTGTCAGTCGAAGTCTGCTGTTTCCATCGTGGAATCAGGCAGTCTTTAAATGCGCAAATCTGTTCAGGTCTAGTATGAATGACACTATTCAAAGGTATCAACTGATACATTTTGATAAAACAACATAGGTATTAAAACGATATTTAAAACAAAACATAAAACAAACTAAGTATCAAACCATACTTAAAACAAAGCTAGTATCAAAGTAATACTTAAAGTAAAATAGAAAACAAAACTAAGTATCAAATGATACTTAAACCAAATAAAGTATCAAAGAGATACTTAAAATAAAATATGTAATATATTTGCAAGGTGCTAATCACATTGTCGGTGAATAGTACAATAGTTAGGAGATGGCCTGATCTACCAGAGAGGAGGCAAGAGCTGAGAACAAAAGGAGATTTTGAAGGTGTACTGAGGAACAAAGAAGTAACCGTTCAACCAAATATATTGAAATACTGTCTTTTAAAGTCTGCCTTTTCCATCGTGGAATCAGGCGGTCTTTAAATGCACAAATCTGTTCATGTCTAGCATGAACGAAACTAAGCAAAAGTATCAAGTGATACACTTTGGTAAAATATATCAAGTATAAAAGCCATACTTAAAACAATATATAAAAGAAAACTAAGTATCAAGCGATACTTAAAATAAACCAAGTATCAAAGTGATACTTAAAACTAAACATAAAGCAAAACCAAGTATGAAATGAGACTTAAAACACTCTAAGTATCAAAGCGATACTTAAAACAAAACATAAAACAAAACCAATAACTGACGACCCATACCAGTTATATTCCCCCAAACGAAACAACAGTTTAAACAAACAAAACCTAGTAATCATCAAAAGCAGAGTCCAAGAAACTAAAAGCTTCAGTTTCAGCTATCAGCTCTTCATCATAATTGTTATACCAGGGATAAGAGGGAATCTTAAGAAAATATCGAGACTCATAGAAATGTCTATCACAGTAGTTATGAATACCAGATTTGGAACGTGTTCACAGGGTGTTAATCCCGTTATCGGAAATGGATACGACAGTTGGAAGGTGTCCTGCTCTTCCGGAGAGGAGGTGAGAGCTGCGAACTAAAGGAGGCTTTGGTGGTGTACTCAGGAACAAAGAAGTAACTGTTCAACCAAGTATATTGAAATACTATCTGTCGAAGTCTGCCTTTTCTATCGTAGAAACAGGCGGTCTTTAAATACATAAATCTGTTCATGTCTAGCATGAACGAAAGTAATCAAAGGTATCAATCGATACACTTTGGTAAAGCTCCTTAAGTATCAAGTCGATACTTAAAACTAAACATAAAACAAAACCAAGTATCAAACGATTCTTAAAACAAACCAAGTATCAAAGCGATACTTAAAACAAAACATAAAACAAAACCAAGTATCAAACGATACTTAAAGCAAAACATAAAATAAAACCAATAACTGAATACCCATACTGGTTACACAAAACATAAAACAAAACCAAGTATCAAACGACACTTAAAACAAAGCCAAGTATCAAACGATACTTAAAACAAAACCATGTATCAAACAATACTTAGAACAAAACATAAAACAAAACCAATAACCGAGTACCCGTACCAGTTACAAGATTCATGCTGTATATCTGCCTAAGCATTATTGCAATCAGGACAGTAGTCAACCCAGAGAATGGCGAAGTAGTCTTCAAGTTGGATAATATCACAGTTCAACAAGTGTCCAACAAGCTATGGTCGCAGCCTCTCATTGAGTTCCACATAGTTTAATATTGTTATAGTATTCGTATGGTGGTGGTGATCATATTAGGCTGTGGAGTGCCTGCTCCAGAGCCTGATTTTCCTCATCGCTGCTTTTGAATTCTGACCCAAAGTATATTGCCCAAAACCCTTCCCTAGTTTCGAGTTCCATCTGCCATTGCTTACTCTCTGGCATCGTTGGTGTCCAGCTTATTGTAATGTAATTGATCGTTGGAGGGAGGGATTCCTTAGACATGTTGTCTTTTCACCATTCGTTCACCATGTCCATAGTATACTCCAGTCCTTCTAGTGGTTCCCAGCTGTTTTCCCTCGTTGGGTATTCTTTCCATTTGACTAGGAACTGATCATTCCCATGCCAAAGGTGATGATCTTGGATTTCTTCAACTTCCCCTTCAACATTTTTATCAATAATGAAAGGTGCAGGTCGAAAGTAGATTCTTCCAAGGAACTTGGAGTCGTCATTTAAGTGGAATCACTTGATAGCAGAGGTGTGGAAAACTGTAGTATTGTGGTGGTACATATGTCTATCCATCTGAATGGTGTAGATTTCTGTATGCTCATCAAATGATAAGACCTTGAAAGGTCCTCGCCATCGGGTTTGTAGTTTCTTGCTGCATCCAACATTGGTAATCAACATGTTTCCATGTACTATGAGCATATCACCTCGTGGAATAGGAACATGAGTGCACTATTGCTTGTGCCTGGTTGTGCTACTCCAGAATCAGGCAGCTTTAACAGCTTAGAAGGCATCATTCCGAATTGCTTGATGGTGGTTTAGGTGATTATCAGAGGCGGGAACTGAGGAATTCTTAAATAAGGTTGCAATAGGAGAGAGTATTGGTGGCCAAAGATTGCCTTATAAGGTGCCATTCCCAGGTTGTCTGAATATCCCCCATTAATGTAATATGTTGATCTGTCGTTCATTGATCATGTTCCTAATTCTGGTCTTGACTTTGCGGATCTTTTGTTCTGCTTAGCCACTAGTCTCATAATGTCCAGGAGCAGCCATAACATGGTTGCTTCCAAGTGAAGTCAAGGTTTGTTTCCAGAATGTGGTGGTAAAATGGGGATTAGCATCACTGACAATTGATAATGGGTATCCATGGAGGGTAAATAGGTATCATTGGAGGCTATTCCAGATGTCTTTAAATGAGTCGGTAACCTTCATCGGTATAAGCCATATATATTCAGAAAACCGATCCACAGCTGCCAAGATAGTATGATATCTGGTGGACTTTTTAAGTGGTTCTGCAAAGTCAATGGCACAGGATTCGAATATTTCGCATGGTAACTGAACAGTCTACACTGTCCCCTCAGGGAGTTCTGTTCGTTGTTTCTTTGCCGGGCAGAGTTTACATTGTTCGATGAAATTGTGGAGGTCCTTTCACATTTCAGGCCAGTAAACATATTCTGATGTATATTGGAGGTTGCGGTCCGCACTATGGTATTCTTTGTTGTGGATTTCCGTGATGACATATTCCCTAATGGTCATTCCATTGAACATATGGCCTTTCGGGATATATAGGCAGTGTTCACCATAATGGGTGCTGGTATAGACCATTCCATTAGATATGTTATAGGGGGCAAGATCTCCATATCTGGAGCTATCCATAGCTTTGAAATGGATAGGATCATCGTGATATCCTGATATCCTCTGGCTTCGGAAAGAGGAGGTTAATTCTATTGTAGTTGATCTAATATCTCATTCATCCGCAATGAGGTATCCTCTTATCCGCTCGGTAGGGGCTTCCTCTTCTTTAAAGGTTTCATATAGCTGTCGGCAATGCTCAGAAATCGTGGGAGACATGACCGAAATAATGGTTTTATTGTTGTATACTTGTAAGGGTCCACTCTATAGTAGCCGTGAATCGATTATGGGGGGAGAGGATAGCGGTGCTGACAGGGGAGGGTGTAGGTAAGATATTGCATCCATGTAGACTGCTGCTTGTTCGAGTTCTTCAAGACCTTGGTGCTATCTTGGAGTGTGATTAAGGGTAAGGAGAGGTTGGATCGATCTATCATTAACTTCATCCATTACTTCTTTTGCTCCTTCTGCAGTGTCCAAACTGGAATTTTTGGAATCGTCAGTAGACATAAACTACGGTCGCTGGTATCTGTTGCCGAATTTAACTTCAATCTGGTGAAAGGGGCAGGTATCGAGGTAACTGTGGGACCAGTGGAGTCTGCTTTGTTCAGGTTTGTGAAGAGGTATACTACGGAGGGTGAAATTATCTTTCCACTCATCATCAATGTCTTTTCCTCGTTCTGTTCCAGAAGCTCTGTATATCGTGTAAGAGAAAGGATTGGAGGGAGAGGAAGTACTGATGGTAGTCAATGATGTTTCTTGTTCACAGGAGATATCGTCAGAACTATCTTCACATTGACTTATATGGTCATGAACAAGTGGAGGGTCTGTGAGTCCTTGGTTCTCATATAGGTGGTAGAGAGCATCAGCTAAATAGCTGGTTCTTTCAGGGTTATGGATGATTTTTGCATTGTATTTGTTGATTTCCCCTATCCATTGTATTTTTCTCCTTCCAGGGATCAATTCGATCTTAAGATTAGCAAGAGGTCAGTGGTCGATGATGATGGTACAAGTATTGCCTATCAGGATGTGGTTCAACGTGGAAAAGAGCCTTGCTTACTGCAAGTGCCTCCTTGTCTGTGGTTCCATAGTTCATCAGAGAATTAGTAAACTTACTGCTATATAATGCCTCCAGTCTTGCAGTTTCATGTAAAGCTTCTTGACCAACCCATGCTCGAAGTCCAACATGTGATTTGTCAGTAATCAGCTATATTGTGTCTGATTTACTGTAGTCAATTGGCCGTATAACATCAGCATTCTTAATCAATTCCTTGATGTTGGTAGAGGCTTGGTCATGATTGTGGGTCCAGACAAATTCCATATTACCGGTAAGGTCTGTGAGTAGTGCTGTTACAGTGGCGTAGTGTGGTAGGAACTGGGAGATATAGTTGACCAGTCCTAAAGCTTGCATGAGTTCTTTTTGATTTCTGGGTGTTGTCCATTCTGCTAAATACGATATTTTTCCAGGGACTGCATGTATTTGTTCATCATCTATTACATGTCCCAGGATATCGAGCTTGTCGGCAAACAGGATTGATTTGTTTTTACTGGCATAGATCTTAGCTTGCCTTAGTCTGGTACAAACAATACCTACATGGTATGCATGTCCCACTTTGGAGTTTGAGAAAATGAAGATATCATCAATGTAAACTCGGACAAAATGGTGGAGGTATTCACTTAGGAGGTTTTCCATAATTCGCACAAAGGTGACGGGTGCATTCATATCACCTTGTATCATCACTCGGCTAATAAAACTTTCGAAAGGTATTTTGCAACTATTATAGCATTCGCCTTCTCGATCTAACCTTGTCTATAAGTAGACATCGCTTAGGTCAATCTTACTATAGAATCTAGCCTGTCCAACATCATTCAGGATCTGGGTTTGGTTTGGCATAGTGGAAATGTCCATAACTGTACTTTCATTCCGTAGTTTGAGGTCAACCAGGGGGCGAATTCTTTTGCCATCTGCTTTGAGTTGGACAAACATAGGTATGGCACCTGGTACTTCCACTCTGTAGATGACTCCTCTTCTTTGTTGTTGGTTTATCCAGTCACAAAGTGAGTTTTTGTATATGTTAGGAATAGAGTAGGTAGGTTGGTTCTTAAGATTAGAGGGGTCTCGAAGGCAGATGTGGTGGTTCACTTCCCTCATAGGCGGTAGTTCTTCGGGAATCTGATCAGGGAAAACATCAGAGTACTCATCTAATAGGTATTGGGCAGTTGCTTCACAGACTGCAGCTTGGTACTCTCAACCTGTTGGTTTACATGAGACTCTGACTTTCTCGTCTGGGAAATCAATAGTTGATTCTCCACATCTGATTATAGCATTATGGCGATTCAGGAATGGCATCCTTATCTGAGAATCATATTTGGGCCATTTTCTGCTAGCATCTCTTGGAGAGGTAGGATAGCTGAACCAACTCACTTATTTGCACTACAAGGTTTATGGCTTCCAGATCCTGATCCTTTTACTGCCAAATTTACTGGTATGGGCTGGTTAAGAGCTCGAGTTGGGAGTCCATCGAAAAAGACAAAAGCCTTGCTGATCATTTCTCTTCCAATCGCCCAAGTATCAAACAGGACACATGCCTACTTACCATTGATCAGAATAGTACTTTCTAGGGCGGTGTGTGCTTTAAATGAAGCAGAAGGTCGGACACTGTTACACTCTACATCGATATACCATATATGAATCTCCTCAGATTTGCTGGGTTGGGCATCATCACTATTGCTCTCAATATTCTTGGCCGATACCTCTTGTTTTATTACTGTTCCTTTTTCTTTCTTCTTAGGGCAGTTCTTTACCATGCATCCTGTTTTTCCGCATTCAAAGTATTCTCCTTTCTTTCATCTCGCTTCTTCAGAGCATTTTTTTTCTTCATAAAAACCTGTAGAGTATCTTCTTCAGCATTGTAGAAAGGCTTGTGTTGTAGTTGCCTATTCCAGCTAGGAGATGTCTGTGTCTTGTATGCCTTGGTTTCATGGAGGATGGTGTCCTTTCGTGCTGCCCTTGCAATTATTATTACAATAGCATTGTCATCTTGTGCGAGTGGTTCCACCTCTCGCCGGAGGGTAGGATACATGGCATCATAAAATCGTTGCTCAAGGATGTAGTTGGAGATGCTTTCTTTCTTCATTAGGTTCTTATATAACATCAGATCTGTAGCTACATCAATGATTCTTTTAACATGCATTCAATTGACTTGGTGGAGCTGGTTGAATTTGTTGTATAGGAGGTGATTTGTAATAGAGGATTAGAAGTGGCCTTTTAGGTAATTGAGAACAGTGGATCTCCTGAATCTTACATTTCGGCAGTATTCCTTATCACATTGGTAGTACGTGTCTGTTGTCTTTCCTTTGCAGAGTGATCCAATGAAAGGTCTAGTCATAGGGTCTTCGACATCTTTTCCTTGTCGCTGAAGGTATTGCCTGAGTTCCATCTCCCATTGATCAAAAGCTTCAGGTTTGAGGTCTTTTCCTTCTCCTGTAAACTTCGCTGGGAGGTGGAGTTTGAACATAGGAGGTTCAAATGCTTTGGGTACCTCCTCTTCTTCTGGCCGAGCCACAGACTTTCCACCTCCTGAAGGCCCTCCTCGTGTACTCACCATATCTGATTCGCTAGTGGATTCAGTATTGATTGGAGGTTCAAATAAAGGTTTCTTTGCTGGGGTAGAACGGAACTCCATTGGAGGTTGTGTCTTCTCTGTTTGTTGGTTCTCCTAGCTCTTTAGCTGAGCACCCAGTTTGTTTCTTTCTTGTAAGGTGTTACCATGAGATTTTCTTCCCCCTCCTAGTTATCAAGGACTCTATGTTGGTTTTGAGATGAAGCCGAATGTGCCGTGATTCTGCCGCTTCTTTCCACTAGCATTCTGAGGTGGATATGAATAGGTTGATAAGGTCTAAATCCTGGGACAGGTTCTTAACCACATGTGGAAATTAAAAAAATGTAACCTGTTCGCAAGGTGCTAATCATGTTATCGGTGAATGGTATGACAGTTGCCAGGTGGCCTGCTCTACCAGAGAGCAGATGAGAGCTGAGAACTAAAGGAGATTTCGAAAGTGTACTGAGGAAAAAAGAAGTAACAGTTCAACCAAGTATATTCAAATACTGTCTGTCGAAGTCTGCCTTTTCCATCATAGAAACAGGCGGTCTTTAAATCCACAAATCTGGTCATGTCTAGCATGAACGAAACTAATCAAAGCTATTAAGTGATACACTTTGGTAAAACAAATCAAGTATCAAAGCGATACTTAATACAATATATAAAAGAAAACTAAGTATCAAATGATACTTAAAACAAACCAAGTATCAAAGCGATACTTAAAACTATATATTAAACAAAACCAAGTATTAAACAATACTTAAAACAAACTAATTATCAAAGCGATACATAAAACTAAACATAAAACAAAACCAATAACTGAGTACCCATACCGGTTACAAAATATAATACAAAGTTAATAATCCTGTACTGGTACCCAGTTACAACTCTTACCCTTCTTCATCAGACTGGACTTCCAGTAGCCCCTTTACTGTCAAGATGGTAGAGAAATATTCTCTTTTACTTCATTGCTAGTTATCTCCTATTCTATGTATAATTTCACGAAAACCATACATTGCCTATCAACCACTTCCTATAAGGTGTAATGGTGAAGCATATTATAACGGTCCCTCTTGTGATGGTTAGGTTTTGGCGACGGGGAACGATACTTCGCTTCTCCTTTTTTTTCTTTCTTCGTCTTACGATAGCAGTAGGCCTCTACCTACATTACCGATAGTAGAGGACCTCTGTCTTCTACTGGGAACGCCTATTGTAAGCTTTATCTAACTCTTCTTCGTAAAAAACATTCCTTGGCGGAGCGATAACATTACAATAAAGATAATGATCGTATTTGTTAAAGTAATAAGTAGGAAAACTACTTAGAACAAAGCGTGAAGAACCTATCCACCTTGGCCACATCAGCCTCCTTATATAGTATTCTTCCCGCCCATATTCATGTGACCCAATGTAGTCACATGTGCAAAATCAAATCATAACAAACTAGTCCTGTGACCAAGGTTGTCACATGCTCAAAACCCATGACCTCAAAACGAGGTCATGTGCAAAACTCATAAACTAATCATAAAGCAATAAGCAAGTCATATGACTTGACTGAGTTATATGTGTGAAATCCATGACCTCATATTGAGGTCATGTGCAAAACATAAATCATATGCACCAGGCTTACCCGCAAGGCACACCCACAAGGCATACTCACCAGGCGCATTCCCATGACTTATATTTGAGACATGTGCGAAAGCATCACAAATCCTACATATAACAAATCATATGACTCGAACGAGTCATATCTGTGAAACAATACCCTACCTGTGACTCATAACCATGTGTCATGTGAAAACCTATTCCTTGCCAAGCCATTTTCGTGACACATGTAACTTCATGCAATGTCAACTGATTCACTGGATTCCTAATGCATGGCTTTCTCCGAGGTCCTCTCTTGCATATCCTCTGAATAGCATCAAGTCAGATGGACAGCGGCGATGTATTGGGTATTATGGTGAGGCTTCTAATTTCCTGTTCTAAGTTGCAGGGACACAACTCTTCCATGGGGCAATGATGATGCATAGTTTGCACACTGGGGCCACAGGGGGGTCTTGCAAGAGGATTTTTCTTTGAGAAAATTGAGGGTCTATTGGCAACTGCAACGAGGTCTGTGCACTGCTCTAGCCATATACCTAACAGTGAGACTGAAAATACAAAGTTATAAATGCAGCTATTAAACATTATAATAAGAGGGATTAAGCAGGTGGTACAATTAGAAAAAATAAATAGATACTAGCAGTAAAATACTAACTCTACTTAAATATGAGTAAAAATATATTTTACTACTAAGATATGATATGTTGGATTAAGAATAACAATTACCTATAATAATATTATTAAGTTATCATGGAGAATATAAATAATAAGACAAAAAATTGTTGTCTTGAGCCATAATAAAAGAATCAAGCTAGAAAAGTAATGTTAAGCCATAAAAATGACATTGAGTTGTCAAGTGCCATTGAGCTGTCAGGCACTCAGGAGAAGTACCCAAGGTTGCAAGCAAGTGAGCAGCCTGGGTTGTGGCTCATAAGCCACAACCTTGGCATCATTACTTGACATGGAAATCTTGCAAGTGTTTACATGGATATGACGGGAAGGTTTAGGTTGGAGGTGCTGTTGTCTCTGACCTTTATTATGTTTTGACATGATGCCAAGGTTGTAATGTGGTTTTGGGGTGTAGTTGTATTTAACACCACGATTTCAGGTTGAAAAACACTGACTCTTTACTTACTTAATCCAACTTAGCCACTGTTGGTAGAGGCCGTATTGTATACCTCCCCTCACAGGACTACTGCTCTACTTTTGCTCCCACCCCAGAAACCTGGTACGTTCTCCCACAGCCCAAAGGCAATCCCGTAAGTTAGAGCCCGATAGAAAGTATAGACAAGATCTGAACCTTGGTATTCGAGGCCCTAGAGCATGTTGACAGAAATTACAGCAGACCATTCCTACTGACCACAATAGCATTTGAGGTCGGGGAAAGCGTTCGAAAGTTGACGGATAGTCTTCCACTCATCGGGTTCATTCAGCAATGGATTCGGATACCCTATGGGAGGGCACAGTATCGATTGCCAGTGCCACCTCTTCCTTGCATTGATAACTGTATTCATCAAGCTCGCGAAACATCTCTTGACAGACACCTCTATTCCAAGCCAAGAATCACGAAGACACTCCGCCGGCTCCGGCAAGGTCCGAACACAGGAATTTATGGAGGGCCCATCAAATTTAATAATATTATAGAATACTCCGAAGGAGAGAACCCAACAACAACATTCCAACCCCTAGTGGATTATTGCCAAAGTTGCCATCTCCAGCCGGCTTCACTGTCAACAGCACCTGCCCGCGCACTCCTCCAGAGCGCCAACTCACCGGTATGCGTCCCCCTGTTCTCACAACTGCTGAGTGGGTAATGGCAGAGGTTAGTGGATTCGGGAGTGGTGGTACCTCTTCCCCAATAATCACTCGACCGTTTTGAATGACATACCACCAATAACTGCTGCGGTTAACACTTTCTGGGGCTAGGTAAATAATTTACAAAAATTGAGAAGTCCCATATATATACTCGACCCACTGGCGGCCTACGCACCAGATATGAAAATATGGTTACATTGTGAGCCTATAACTGCGATTGCAACCCCTCCTTTCGTTACATCTTACCCCTTTCTCCGTGTTTGCACCCACAGCCTCATCATTCCCCTCCTATCTCTATGCATCCTAATCGTTTCTTCAATAATCTCCCCGGCCCCCTTCCCCGCCATTGCCTTCTCCTGCAGCCCCTTTTCCTTCTTCTCCTTGTGTGCCCTAACCATCTCGAGATCACTGTCCCTAGCATCCCGCTATCTCTGAAGCCCTGCAGCCTTCTTTGCATCATGTGCTGCTGCCAAGAGGTCGCACCAGGGGAAGTCAGCTATGGCTTCCGGAAGGTGGGATGGTGAGGCGACGGAAGGTAGGGACAGTGGGGGGTCGGACTCATTTTGCTCGCGCTAGAATTTGAGAATTGGTAATTGGTTATGGCAAGGCAAGTTGACACTGGTTAGCCCTCCACATCAAACACCATATGCGACAACATCTGCGACGATACCTGCGACAACTCCATATTAGGACTTTACCCCTATTATATGGAAATACTAAATGTCCATGGCTAGAGTATACCCTCAGTCGAATTCACTTATTCTCAGCCGAAGCAGCACAAGGGGCAATAGTGAGACTGAATGTGATAGAGAACACGGCATACGCTGGAAGTATGTGGAAGCAGATCAGTATGATCTCGGGGAGGCTAAAAGGCATCTTGTTTTCCCTTGTTAGTTGTTTTCATTCATTATCCAATCTGTCTCTCTTTCCTCCGTTACTCTCATTTGGGTCATAGCAGTCTTTCACATTTTATTTTATTCCCTATCGTTGTTCTTTGTGAGAATATTTCTCCAGTGTGGATATTGAAATTCATCTTTACATCTTCGCCCTGCCTAAGTCAACATTGTCCAAATCAATGCTGTAATCCTTATTATTTTAAAATATGAAGATGTCTCCATTCTTAACCTGATACCCCATCTGCCCATTTAAAATCAAATTCGGTATAGGCAGGCAGAGGTGAATAACCTGCTCATCCTGGCCTGTCAGTAGGGGCTGGGATAGGAGGAAAACATCCAGCTCCTTCACCAATAGGTGGAGTATTGCATTAGGGATCTTGTTTGTGTTTTACTATATAAAACTGTATGGGTCACGTGTTCCTTGAGTTCCTGATTCAGTTCTAAAGGCTTTAAATAATACCGATTCTACATTCCATCTCATTTAAGTGAGACAACAGCCATGATCTGTGAAAATGGTTTCAATCCCTGAAGTGGGTTAACATGAAACCCCAAAGTGCACCCGATTGCAGAGAATTTATGATCAGTGGTAAATCCTGTAGCAACACAAAATATTGCAGTTTCTTAGCTACATATTACCCTGCCCGTTGCCACTGCACCGGGAGTAATCTCTATTGTATTAAAACAGTTAAATAGCTTAAACTCCATTCTCTTGCCAGCTTTGGGGCCTCTCATAATCTCGTCTATCATGTTAAAACTAACAGGGAAATCAGTCTCAAAAGATGGCTCTCCCACACCCTTTATATTAACAAGGACTGCCAGGTGAAAGTGACAGCGTAGGAGTTGATCAGGCAGCCTGAGTGTGCTATTGGTGAACATTTGGTCAAAATAACAACCCATGATATGATAGTGAGTGAGATCAGGTATGAAGCACACCATCTTGTGGTTGTCCTATTCAATTATTAGCCACCAAACCTTGAATAACTACAACCACTCATCATAAGTGTTTGGGAAAGCTTAGTCAGCAGCCTGGTAAAAAAAAACCGGAAAAAGACCAGATTGCAATGCGTGATCGTGGTGCCCGTTCAACTAAATGCCTGTACCAAAACCCGCTGTTCTATAATTCAACCATGGTTTACTGATCCAGATATGCCAAACCTGCTGCAAAAAATAAGCCTCCACCAAAGACCTCCAGAAGAGAAATGACAAATATTGAAAAAGGCGTGATTATGATAATTACTGCCTTTTTCTATTTTCTTTGCAACATCAGCCTAGTGGCTCAAATTATTGGCCGGCCCCAGAAAACAATTAAAAGCTTCCTTGCTTAAGGGTGTGAAAGGCAATCACTGGATAATGTTCCTCACCCTGGTCACCCTTTCCTTCTTACCCAGTGACAGTGTTATACAATCATTCAAGCAGACAAGTCAAATCGAAAAATGACAAGAAAAGACTTTCTGGATAGGTTCATGCCTGGCATATCACTTTCTGCAGGTAACTAAAAACAACTCACAGTTTTGTACTACACTGAGAGCGTCCACAACCTTGACTACTCCCAGGCTGAGTAACAGGATATGATTTCAGTTAACTAACTTGTAATAGTGGATAGAGTACTCAGAGAAGCCAATATCACAAAATGGCTAGCCAAATCAATATATAGACTCACACCTGAGTATGTTGCTAAGTGATTGAAATGGGCAACTGCTCATAAAGTGTTAGGCGGAGACAACCTGATAGACTTCAAAGTTGTCTAGGCCAATCGAGATTCGTTTCTGTAGATGGAGATTATCTAGGAAGGCTCGAACTTTGCTCGTTTCGTTTATGAGTACTAGAAGCGATGTAAAATAGGTAAAGTAGAATAAAAACAATATTATATTGTTAAGGTCTCTTCTCCGTTGCTTGATGATGTCTAAAGCTTAGGAGGCACTTCAATATTTATATTCCATGTCTGAGTGTTCACGGACTACATCTATTTATCATACAACTATGTACTTCTTTAATTGTAATTCAAAAGGTCAAGTTTTCATCCAAGGTGTGAACACCTGTGGACCCTCAAAACCATCACACCCTCTTCGGTAATTACGATATTTCTTTTTAGGAAATGTACTGTCTCCAATAGTAATATCCCGATTAGTAGAGTCTTTAGACTTATGGCCTAGTTCTTAAGTTGAACTGAGTTGGCTCCAATTGTCTTCACCATTGATAAAATGATCAGTCTTATCCGCGGCTATATCTGTAAAGATGGTCGTCATTACAACCATCGTAGGTCATTTGACTCCGATCCTTTGTAACTTCATACCCAACCCGTAGATTTTCTCTGCATGACTTCCTATCAACTCGCAGCAAGCTATTTCACCAGATTGGTAATTAATCCCTCAGTCAGCAACCATTGGTTGCTCTCTGGGTTGTAGATTTCAGTAACCATTGTTGTATTGAGAATCACCCCATGGCTACGACGTATTCCGAAACCTAGTTGCAACACTCCGTGAAGTTCATTGGATTCTTTGGTAGTGCCCTTTGGAGTTCTAGACTCTTCTGGTATATGTAAATGTATTGATCTCTAGTGGAGATCCTTTACCATTTGATACTATCTTTTTGTGCAAAATCGTCCCATTACTTACCTCCCGTGACAAAGGTATCATGTCTTTGGGGCCAAGTAACTCTCTGAGTAGTTGATGAAATTACTGTGTTCCACTTCTCAGTCCTAGCCGAAGGTCCCTTCCCATATATCTTGCGAACAGGATCCGGTCGGATGGATGGCAGCGACGTATATAGTGTTATTCTAACACCTTCAATGCTGTGGTAATATACTCACAGGACACAACTGAGATTGATATATATGATGATGCGCAGGCCCCATAAGGCAGCCAGAGGGGGGTGTTGGAGACCAGAGATTCCGATTCCGAGTGAGGTTACTGTACTTAGGGTGGTTCCTAGGTATCGGGTACTGGTATTCCGAACATAAAAATTGAACTACTGAGGATTTTAAAAAAGTTATTTTGAGTGATGAATGCAGTGTGGAAAAATCTAAGAATCTAAGGCAACAATGAGTTTTCAGAGAGCCTAGAGAGAAGTGGCTGGCTGAGTGTATTCATTCAATGGAGAAAGATAAAGGAATTTCACTCATGGTTTGGAGTGCTTTTAGGGTAAAAGTAAAGGTCCTTTGGTTCCTATTACTCAAAATATTAATAAGACCAGGTATGTTAGACATTTAAGAAGATATCTTTTTCCTGTTATTCATCAAATGGTTTCCTTGAGTATACAACTTGAAGATATTCTTTTTCAGCAGGATATTGCTCCTGTTCATAAGGGATATAGTGTCATGGATTGGTTGGAGAGAAATTGTATTCAGATTGAGAAGCACCGCCCATATTGTCCTGATTTGAATCCTATTGAGCATGTAGGTCATGTCCGTAACGTCTTCATACCCCGGCACGGCAACGGTTTTGTCCCCCATCCCCACAACAACCGCCTCTACCATGACCCCCCAACATACTCGAAGAGCTAGAAAAGACCAAAATAAGGAAATCTATGCCTGTATTAACATACTGATATGGGGTATAATAAAACTTCTAAGGTTATGGGTATCTCTAAGTCAACTGTTCAATCAGTAGTCAAAAGAGCTGAATCAAGAGATGGAAATACCCATGATGCCCCCAGATCTGGAAGACCAACAACAATTACCCCTGAAAAAAGAAAGATAGTGGAGTCCATTATTGATGCCAAGCCTCATTTAGCGTTATGCAACATTACCAAAAAAGCGAATATTGGTCTTGGAAAGACATCTGTGGATAAGATCATATCAGAAGCTGGTTTTAAGCTTCTGATACCTAGAAAAAAACCTCTTTGGAGGAAAGGACAGAAGGAGAAGAGAAAGGTGTTTGCTAGGAGAAGGAGGAATTGGAGGGGTACATGGAATTGGGTTGTTTTTGTGGATGAAGCCACCATTATCTATGATCCAAATCCTACTGGCAGGAAAATTAGAGTTAGTGTAACGTGTTTGCAGGGTGCTAATCAGGTTATCGGTAATCGATACGATAGTTGGCAGGTGGCCTGCTCTTCCAGAGAGGAGGCAAGAGCTGACAACTAAAGGAGGCTTCGAGGGTGTAGTGGGGAACAAAGAAGTAACTGTTGAACCAAGTATATTGAAATACAGTCTGTCGAAGTCTGCCTTTTCTATCATTGAAACAGGTGGTCTTTAAATACACAAATCTGTTCATATCTAGCATGAACAAAACTAATCAAAGGTATCAATCGATACACTTTAGTGAAACTAATTAAGTATTAAAGCCATACTTAAAACAAAACATAAAACAAACCAAGTATCAAACGATACTTAAAACAAACCAAGTATCAAAGTGATACTTAAAACAAAACAAGTATTAAAGCAAGACTTAAACCAAATCATAAAACAAAACCAATAACCGAGTACCCGTACCGGTTATATTCCCCAAAGAAAAACAACTGTTTAAATAAACAAAATCTAATAATAATCAAAAGCAGAGTCTGAGAAACTAAAGGCTTCAGTTTCTGCTAAAAACTCTGCATCATAAGTGTCACACCAGGGGCAAGAAGAAATCCTAAGAAAACATTTACACTCAAAGAAAGGTAAATCACAGTAGTCACGAATACCAGATTCGCACTGTACATCAACTCAAGCGTGATCGCAATCCGGACAGTAGTCTATCCAGAGGACTTCGAAGTAGTCTTCAAGTTGCATAACATTGCGGTTCAACAGCAGTCCAACAATCTGTTGTCACAGCCTCTCATTGAGTTCCACAAGATTTGACATCGTTGTGGCATTCGGATGGTGCTCGGGATCAAATAAGGTTGTTGAGAACCTGTTCCATACCATGATTTTCATCATCGCTACTTTCGAATTCCGATTCAAAGTATGGTGCCCAAAATCCATTCCTAGCTTCGAGCTCTGCATGCCATCGCTCAGTTTCTGGCATTGTGGGTGTCCAGCACATGGTGATGTAATTGATCGTTGGAGGAAGGGATCCATTTGGCATATTGTCTTTCCACCATTCATTCACCATATCCATAGCGTGCTCTAGTTCTTCCACTAGTTCCCAACTGTTTTCGCTTGTTGGATATCCTTTCAATTTGACTAGGAACCTATCATTTCTATGCCAAAGGCAGTGGTCTCTGATTTCTTCAACTTCCCATTCATCTTTCTTGTCGATGATGATAGGCGCAGGTCATGAGTGGGTTCTTCCAGGGAACTTGGCGTCGTCATTTTGGTGGAAACGCTTGATAGCAGAGGCGTGGAAGACGGCGGTATTGCGGCGGTACATGCGTCCATCCATCTGAACTGCGTAGTTTTCTGTATGCTCATCAAAAGATAAGACTTTGAAAGGTCCTCGCCATGGGGGTTGCAATTTCTTGCTGCGTCCAACATTGGCAATGAACATATTTCCATATACCATGAATATATCTACTGGCGGAATACGGACATGTTTGCGTCGTCGTTTCTGAGCAGTAGTAGTGCTTTGGAATCGGGCAGCTTTAACAGCTTGGAAGGCGTCATTCCGAATCGCTTGATGGCGGTTTAAGTGGTCATTGGAGGCAGGGACTGAGGAGTTATTGAATAGGGTTGTAGGTAGGAGAGGATACTGGCGGCCGAAGATTGCCTTGTATGGAGACATTCCTAAGGTGTCTGAAAATCCGGCATTGATATATGCTGCTAGCTCAACAAGGGCTGGTTCCCAGTTGGTTTGTCATTCATTGATCATGTTCCTAATTCTGGTCTTAACCTCGGGGACCTTTCGTTCTACTTGGCGATTAGTCTCATGGTGTCCAGGGGCAGCCATAATGTGGTTTATTCCGTGGGAGGTCAAGGTTTGCTTCCAGAATCTGGCGGTAAAGTGGAGATCAGCATCACTGACAATAGATAAGGGGTACCCATGGGGGGTAAACAGGTATCGTTGGAGGTTATTCCTGGTGTCTTTGGAGGAATCGGTAACCTTCATTGGTATGAGCCATGTATATCCAGAAAATTGATCCACAGCTACCAAGATGGTGTCATATCTGGCGGACTTGTTGAATGGTCATGCGAAGTCGATGGCATAGGATTCGAATATTTCACATGGTAGTTGGAGAGTCTGTGCTTTCGCTTCAGGTAGTTGTGTTCGCTGCTTATTTGCCTGGCAGAGTTCACATTGTTTGAGGAAATCGTGGAAGTCCTTGTGCATCTCAGACCAGTAAACATATTCTGAGGCATATTGAAGGTTGCGGTCCACACTGTGGTGTCCTTTGTTGTGAATCTCGGAGATGACATATTCTCTAATAGTCATTCCATTGAACATATGACCTTTTGGGATGTATAGGCAATGTTCGCCATAACGGGTGCTGGTATTGACCATTTTGTTGGATATGTTGTAGGGGGCGATGTCTCCATGCCTGGATCTATCCATGGCTTTGAAGTAAATCGGATCATGGTGATATCCTGCTATGATTTCGGGTCATAAAGATGAGGTTAATACTTGGGTTGTTGATCTACCATCTCGTTCATCCTCAATCCGGGATCCTCTTGTTGGTTCGATACGGGCATCCTCCTCCTCAAAGGTTGCATAGAGTTGTCGGCGATGCTGGGGAATAGTCGGGGGTATGATAGAAACAATGGTTTCATTGTTGTATACTCGTAAGGATCCACCATATAGTGGTCGTGAATCGATTATGGGAGGAGAGGATGGCGAGGCTGACTGTGGGGGGTGTAAATAGGATATTGCATCCATGTAGGCATGCTGCTTGTTCGAGTTCTTCAAGATCTTAGTATCGTGGTAGAACAGGATCAAGTGTATGAAGAGGTTGGGTCGATTCATCTTCATCGATCATCTCTTCTGCTCCTTCTGCGGTATCAAAGCTGGTATTTTTGGAATCATGAGCAGGAATATTGTATGGTCTCTGGTATCTGTTGCCGAACTTAATCTCAGTCTGATGAAAAGGGCAGGTGTCGTGATAACATTGGGACCAGTGGAGTCTGCTTTGTTCAAGCTCGTGAGGAGGGGTGCTGTGGAGGGTGCAATTGTCTTTCCATTCTTCATCAATGTCCTTTCCTCGTTCCCTTCTGGCAGCGCTGTACATGGTGTAAGAGAAAGGATTGGAGGTAGTGGCAGAGCTGGGGGTAGCCATCGATGGTTCTTGTTCATAGGAGGTGTCGTCAGGGCTGTCTTCGCTTTGTCTTGTGTGGTCATGAACAAGAGGAGGATCTGCGAGGTCTTGCTTCTCATATAGGTGCGCGAGAGTATCAGCTAAATAGTTTGTTCTTCCAGGGGCAGAGATGATTTTTGCATCGTATTTGCTGATTTCGCCTATCCATCTTGTTCTTCTCCTTCCAGGTATTCTTTCTGTTTTAAGATTAGTAAGAGGTTAGAAGTCGGTAACAATAGTGAAAGTATTGCCCATCAGGATGTGGTTGAAAGTGGCGAGAGCATCAATCACTGCAAGGGCTTCCTTGTTTGTTGTTCTATAGTTCATCTGTGAGTTAGTGAACCTCCTGCTGTGTAATGCCGCCGGTCTTACCGTTTCATGGGAGGCCTCTTACCCAACCCATGCTCCAACTCCAACATCTGATACATCAGTAATTAGCCATATCGGTTCTCGTTTACTATAGTCTATAGGTCGAATAACGTTGGCGTTTTTAATCAACTCCTCGATGTTGGTAAAGGCTTGGTCATCAGTGTGGGTCCAGACAAATTCTGCATTGCCGGTAAGGTCTGTGTACGGCGCTGTTACAGTGGTGTGGTGTGGTAGGAACTGGGAAATATAGTTGACTAGTCCTAGGAATCCAATGAGTTCCTTTTGATTCCGGGGTGTTGTCCATTCCGTTAAACAGGCCATTTTTCCTGGGGCTGCATGTATTCCTTCATCATCTATAACATGTCCTAGGATATCGAGTTTATCGGTGAATAGGATTGATTTGTTTCTGCTAGCGTAGAATTTAGCTTCCCTTAGTTTGGTACAAACCAAACCTATAGGGTAGGCATGTTCTATTTTGGTGTTCGAGAAGATGAGAATATCATAAATTTAGACCCAGACAAAATGGTGCAGGTATCCCCTCTGGAGGTTTTCCATAATTCGCATAAAGGTGGCGGGAGCATTCATATCACCTTGTAACATGACCCGCCTAATGACACTTCCGAAGGGTGTTTTGAAACTGTTGTAACCTTCGCTTTCTAGATCTAACCTTGTTTGGAAGTAGGCAGCGCTTAGGTCAATCTTACTTCCGAATCTTGCCCGTCCAACTGCATTTAGAATCTGGGTTTGGTTTGGGATAGCAAAGCTGTCCATAACCATGTTTTCATTGCATAGCTTGAGGTCAACCAAGGGGTGCATTCTTTTGCCATCTGCTTTGGGTTGAACAAACATAGGAGTGGAACCTGGGGCTTGTGCCTGGTAGATGACTCCTCTTCTTTGTTGTTGGTTGATCCAATCACAAAGTGGGCTTTTGTATGCGTCAGGAATAGAGTAGGTGGGTTGGTTCTTGAGATTAGAGGCGTCTCGGAGGCGAATGTGGTAGTTCACCTCTCTTGTAGGTGGTAGTTCTTTGGGTATTTGATCAGGGAAAGCATCCGAGTATTCATCCAATAGTCGTTAGGCAGTTGCTTCACAGACTGCGGCTCTGTACTCTCCGCTTGTTGGCTTGCATGAGACTCGGACCTTCTGATCTGGGAAATTGATAGTTGATTCCCTACACCTGATGATAGCTTTGTGGCGGTTCAGGAATGGCATACCTATTAGTGCATCTTATTTGGCTAAATTTCCAACCAGCATTTCCTGGGAGGGTAGGACTGCTGAACCAAGTTGAATAGTCACACTACAGGTTTTATGGCTTGTGGATCGTGATCCCTTTACTGCCATATTGACTGGTACCGGTTGGTTAAGGTCGCGAGTTGGGAGTCCATGGACAGAGACAAAGGCATTACTGATCATATCTCTTCTGATTGTACTAGTGTCTAATAGGACTCGAGCCTTTTTGCCATTGATCAGGATAGTACCTTCCAGTGCGGTGTGTGCTTTGAATGTAGCCAGATGTCGAACACTGTTGTATTCCACATCGATATATCCGATCTGGATCTCTTCATATTCTCTGGATTGGGTATTATCACTTTCAACATTGTTGGCTGATGCCTCTTGCTTAATTGCCTTCCCTTTCCCTTTCTTCGTAGGACAGTTCTTTGCCATGTGTCCTGTTTTTCCACATTCAAAACATTCTCCTTTCTGCTGTCTTGATTCTTTGGAGTATTTTGTTTTCTTCTTGAAAACATGTGGGGTATCGTCTTCAGAGTTGCTGGAGGCTTTGTGCCATGGCTGGCTGTTCCTACTACAGGATGTCTGTGCTTTGTAGGCCTTGGTCTCATGGAGAATGGCGTCCTTTCATTCTGCTCTTGCCATTATTACTGCAATATCGTCGCCGTCTTTCACGAGTTGTTCTACTTCTCGCCGAGTGTAGGGTGCATAGTGTCGTAGAATCGTCGCTTCAGGATCTATTTTGAGATAGTTCCTTTCTCCATTCGGTCCTTATACATTATCAGGTCCGTAGCCACATTGGTGATTCGCTTGACATGCGTTCCATTAACTTGCGGGAGCTTATTGAATTTGTTCTATACAAGGTTGTTAGTTATAGAGGATTGGAATCGTGCTTTTAGGTAATCGACAACTGTAGTTCCTCTTAATCTGACGTTCCCGCCGTATTCCTTATAGCATTGGTGGTATGCGTTGGTTGCCTTTACTTCGCAGAATAATTCAATGTATAGTCTGGTTGTAGAGTCTTCCACATCTTTCCCTTACCGGAGAAGATAGTGTGTAAGTTCCATTGCCCATCGGTCAAAGGCTCCGGGTGTGAGGTCATTTACTTCTCCCGTAAACTTTGCTGGGAGGTGGAGTTTAAACTTAGAAGGTTCAAAAACTGCGGGTACCTCCTGTTCTTTAGGCCTAGCCCGAGATTTTCCTCGTCCAGAGGGCCCTCCTGCTGTGCTTGCCATGTCTGATTGGCTACTGGATTCGGGTTCGATTGGTGGTTCAAAGGAAGGCTTCTTTGCTGGAGTGGAAGGGAACTCACCTCGAGGTTGAGTGTCTGTCGTGTTTGCAGGTTCGCCCTGCTCCTTAGCAGAGTGCCGGGGTTGTTTCTTTCTTGTAAGGTCTTGCCGTGGGATTTGCTTCCCACTCCCAGTCGTCAAAGACTCTATCTTGGGTTTGAGATGAAGCCGAATGTGCTGTGATTCTGCCGCTTCTCTCCGCTAGCATTCTGGTAGATATCGATAGGTTGATCAGGCCTATATCCTGGGACAGGTTCTTAACCACTTGCTGAGGTTAAAAAAATGTAACGTATTCGCAGGGTGCTAATCATATTATCGGTAATAGATACGATAGTTGGCAGGTGGCCTGCTCTTCCAAAGAGGAGGCAAGAGCTGAGAACTAAAGGAGGCTTTGAGGGTGTACTGGGGAACAAAGAAGTAACCGTTGAACCAAGTATATTGAAATACTGTCTGTCGAAGTCTGCCTTTTCTATCGTAGAAACAGGTGGTCTTTAAATATACAAATCTGTTCATGTTTAGCATGAACAAAACTAATCAAAGGTATCAAACGATACACTTTGGTGAAACTAATTAAGTATCCAAGCGATACTTAAAATAAAACATAAAACAAAACCAAGTATCAAACGATACTAAAAACAAACCAAGTATCCAAGAGATACTTAAAACAAACCAAGTGTCAAAGCAATACTTAAAACAAAACATAAAACAAAACCAATAACCGAGTACCCATATCTGTTACAGTTAGACCTGGTGAAGAGCTGGAAGAAAAACACTTGTAGCGTAGCTTTAAGTCTGGGAGGACTAGTATTAGGATCTATGCTGCAATTGTGAAGGGTGGTAGGACTGAGTTAATTCTTGTGTGAAAGAGGGGAGAGGAAGAAAGAACCAGTAAAAGAGACAAACTTGGCCTCAATTCCTACCAATATGCAACTGAAATCCACCAGCCATACCCCATCCCTTTTATAGGTGGTCTGGATAAACCTTCTGACAACATCTACCTAGCAGCAGACAATACCTCCTGGCATGGTGATGAGGAAAACAGAAAATTGCAGTCAGACTGTGGTTATCAAAAATTGCCTTGGCCACCCAACTTACCAGATCTCAATCCTATTGAGAACACTTGGGCTCTGCTCAAAAGAGCCCTCAGAAATCGATACTCCAGGTTGGATAGGAGGCTTCACAGTGCTGCTGAATTATTTCAGGCAGCAAAGGAGGAATGGGATTTAATTTCCCCAGAGAAGTTGGACGGGTGGATAGATAGGATGCCTGAGAGAATACAAGCTGTACTAGATGCAGATGGTGGTCATCCAAAGTGGTAATAATATTTTCTTAAGGCTTATTAGTTCTATTCATATACTTTTCTTAATTGAGTTGTTTGAATTTTTTTTCAATTTTCCATGGAGAGGTGTTGTGGTTGTGTAGTTGTACCGCCAGGGTATGAAAACGTTACGCACATGACTGTATGGGTTGAGCTTAAAAAGGGATTACACCAGCAATATCCAAGAATTGGAGATACCCCAGGAGGGAAAGAAGCTGTGAAGAGGTGGCTTGCACATGTATTACCACTGGTTTGAGAGACAATTCCTGAGGAGCTTTTTGAAAAGTTGTAGAAATCAATGCCAGATAAGGTAGCTGCAGTTTTGGAGGCAAGGGGAAGATATACAAAGTACTAGCTAGTATTATTTCTATTTCTATTATACAATTTATTATGGGGTATTCTGGTTGATCGGTTGATTCATTGTTCACTATTGTCGATTGTTCACTATGGTTGATCGTTCATGTGCACGATCACCGGTTGCCACCCCACCACGGTACCCCATCATGGTATGGCGCCAACGCTAATTAAACAGGTCTCAGATCACGAACACTTATGACGAGTGGCTGTAGCTCTACTTACATCAGGGTTAATTGCCAAATCATAAGAAGCAAAGAACTGGTACATGTTGCTCGTGAGCAAGATCCCATTCGAGACAGAGTTGATGGATCCGTGGGACTCATTGGTGGGGGGAATGGTGATCAAACCATGGTAGTTACAGTCATTCCACTCCCTCTCGTATGCCAAAGGAAATATGTGAGTGGCTTCGAAGCCCCTCGACCTGCCAATATGAGCTAACACCGCAGGCATGCTTGTTATAACGCATCGCTGATCTCGCTGGAGCACAGCATCGCGGAACGATTCAATACGAGTCCCGGAGGGCAATGAAGCTGTACGAGTTAGTGGGACCTCATCGGTGACACTGACTGGACCTATTCGCAGTGAGTAGCGGCCAATGATGGAAGCAATGAAAAAACCTACCCTTAGTGACAACAAAATAATTGCCTGGTTGAAGCTGTTGTCCATCCCTCCAAACCAACTGTTTGTGGTCGTCACGTAAATGGAAAGTATCGGTAAAGAAGCAGAAAATCTCCAACATGGAATAGAGATTGGCGTTGGTAATACCTTCAGAGGCCCAGAGGCCTCCGAGAATAGTAGCACGGTTGTCGGAAGCGTAGATGTAAGTATCACGCCAAGCTGAGCGATCAGTGGGCGGCGTGTTTGATTGACTATCTTCATCTGTCACAGACACGAGTTGATGAAAAGGGAGGAAAGCTTGTGCTAAGGTAGAAGGAAGAAATGTTTGCGATGGCACGAGAGTCATGGGATAGGCTGCAAGGTGGTGACAAAGAAAAGCGATCATAGACAAACATTTACTTGGCGACCGGGTAATCTATGATTATATAAGCACAAAAACGCTGATCCGGCCAAGCATTCCGACCGGGGTAAAGTCAACCCTAAATTGAATAGTATTCATTCGTCCTGTTGCGCTTGCCTTGTCGCCTGCCTTGTCTACCGCATAATCTAGTGAGAACTGGCAGGCTCTAGTACATTCAAATAAGATTTTTTTTTCCTTGTTTGTCTCAAAATCGCAATAAAGCGCCATATCCTAACCCTTTATGTCCAGGACTAAACCGTTCTAAGATCTCTCCTTCACTCAATCGTGAGTCCACGCAAGCCGCATCCTTAATTCAACGTACTAGCGCCTGCCTGTTCTCGCCAAATAATGCAGTACCACCTAGACATGATAACATACTATAAACATACAAGTTTCTGCATACCCATCGCAATTTCATCCATTTCCGTACACATTCCCATATGCATTGTCTTCATATCTCCACCTAATCGCATTCTTCATTCGCCATACATTCAGCCCTATAGATTCCACTATTCCTGCAATGCCGATCATTTCACATTCCAACCAGTGCAACATATTCGAGACAACAATAATTGCACGACCATGAGCACAGTTGTCAACGTTGCAACGAATGTACTGTACTGTACAGTACCACAACTCAATACTATAAATAAATTTAATTGTTTCATGATGAAACGACAACAATGATATTGATAAAAAACAATAAACTCGGTAGAAGTTGATACCCGGTATGCAGCCCACCAACCTTCATCACACCCTCTACCCTCTGAGGCATACTCCTAGATAAACGGTTGGATAGATCAGAGTCCCAATAGCCCCGACTGCCCGTAAGGTGAGAGTTCCGGCAGTCATATATTACAGTAGCCAGATGGAGTTGAGTAAGCGTACTCGTACAGTTTCATGCGGGGAGCGGGACAGAATACGGCGCCAACTCAAGAGTGCAAATTTTCACCCAACAGAGGACAGAAAAGCGCTCCAAAATGAGCAGGCAGTCTTAAAGGAGGTACATTCTAGAGTATCGGATTTTGCGTTTTACGGTTGAAGATCCCATGATCAACCTGTTCAATGAGTCCATCGCTTGGTTTCCGAAGGTCAAAAAATCATCCATTCAACATTCCATCTCATTTAAATGAGACAATAGCGATTTCCTATTTAGAAAGGTTTCAATTACTGGTATTATTTCACGTAAAAACCTAGAGCGCGCCCGATTTTGAAGATATTTATGAACGGATATAGGTTCTCAACGACGTGGCTACGCGAGAATATGTAGTGACCTAGGTACACATCACTTGGCAGCCTACCCTCGCCTCTTCCATGCCCCCATGCATTAAAACGGTCAAACAGCTCTAACTCCATTCCCTTTTCAGTCATTTAAACCACTCTCTATCTCTCCCATCCTGTCTGAGCTAGGCGGGAGGTCGGTTTCGAGGGAACAAGGCTCTTAAGGCCTCCTCACATTTATAAGAACTGCCTGGCGAAAGTGCCAGCGTAGGAGCTCGTCGACCGGCCGAAGTGGATCATCAATGAATGCCCGGTCAAGACGATGACCGGCTATGTGCTAGATCGCGCGATCAGGTGTGAAGCACACGATCTTGTGGTTATCCTACACAATTATTATCCACGCAAACTTGAAGATCTAGCCATTCATACATCGGGGTTTATTGCCACCTCATAGGCATCAAAGAACTGGTGCATGTCGCTTGTGAGCAAGATTCCATTCTGGACAGAGTTTATGGGCCCGTGGGATGTAATCGCGGGGGGAATATCGATCAAACTATTGTAGTTATATTCATTCCATTTGCCCTGGTATGCCAAAGGGAATATATGAGCGGTCTCGAAGGCCCTCCATCTGTCAACATGAGAATACTCTGCCGCCAGGCCTGTTAAAACGCATCGCTTATCTCGGTTGCGTACAGCCTTGCGGAATGATCCAACACAAGTTCCAGTTTGCAACGAGATCTGACGATTCAGCGGGACTTCGTCGGCGACAACGATGGAACCTATCCGCAGTGAGTAAATGCCGATGATGGAAGCACAGAGGAACCTGCCATCAGTGACAATATAGTAATTGCCTGGTTGAAGCTGTTGCCCATTTCTCCCAACCATCTGTTCTCTATCGTCGTGTAGATAGTAAGAACCGCAAATAGAACAGAAAATCTCTAGGATTGAATAGGGATCGGCGTTGGTGACACTGTTGGTCACCCAGAGACCTCCTAGTACAGCGGTACGATTCTTAGAAGAATAGATATAGGTATTACGCAATGCGGAGCGGTCAATAGATGGCATGTTAGATTGCCTATCTTGGTCTATCAATCATTTTGTTCACTATCTGAGGGGAAATAGGGAAGAAAGGAGGACTTGCCTTGAAGGAAATAAAAAGGATATTTACGATGAAATGGGAGAAAGGAATGTATGTGCTATCACGGGAGTTGTGTATCTGGTTGGTAGGGTGCAGGGAGGTGGCAGGGGAGGGCGGGGGGACGCGGACCTGAACGGAGGTATAGTAGGAAACCTTTGGTTTGCAAACCCAAAACCATCAACCCCTGCTTGGCTTGGCATAGGGCCACAGCACAACACCTAATGGCTTCTAAAACCAGCCCCGCTTACGCCTTCCAGGATGATATGTAACTTGGACAACATTCTGCTAAAAAAATACAGAAATACAATGGTGATACCCTTTCGTTGCGTAGTTGGTTATTACATCAGTCTAACACACTGGTGGTCTCCGGTTTGAGCCCGGCCAAAATCATTCTCTTTTCTCACTTCTAACACTCTTTTTCCTCTTTTTTCATTCGCAATGTCATCTATTTCATTAGCTCCAATCGGCTGCTTGTCAATTTATACGGCTGAGGAACCCTTTAACCAGAAGGAACAGTAAGAGAGCGAGACTGGTCATTAATACAGTTAATCGCATAATTTACTCACACGAGTGAGATCTTGTGACTAGTTACCCCCTATTATGATGACGATGATACCTGACGTGGAGAAAAGGAAGAGAAAATGAAAAAAATGAAATCCATTGAGAACGCTCCATTTTCCCAAGCTCGGGCCTCTCACCATTTACCCTCCGATGAGTTAACATAGCAGTTAGTCTACCTTTGCGCCGGCGAGGCGGCCTGCCTGAGCGCTTGTCATGAGGTCCCTCTCTCCTACAACCCGCATACGTCTCTGTCTCCCCGCTCTCCTCACAACACTCCCATTACAACAACCATTTTCCAAGAAACAGACATCGATGTCTTCCAACACAGTTCACCGCATTGACGAATCTAAAGCTCAAGAGATTTTTGGGTCCTAAGGGTGCCTGGTATGATGGGTGTGGTCCCCTCCCCCCTAGAGATTCTGTAATGCTAATATGCTGTTAATTCAAGATGGGAGACCAGAGGACACAACAGAGCCCCTGCCAACCGGGTCACCATTAAATTGGGTACCGTTATTAAGAAACTTTTATAACAAAAGACTACTACGTATTAACTTTTAATAGCTAGGAGTCCCCAGTGGTAAAGTCTATGGTTTCGAGATTGACACATCTTGCTTCAACAAAAACCACGGTCCAGCAGTCACCGCCGAGGGCACCTTCCTTGACGGCAGCCACCTAGACGCAAATACACCAGTGAGTGAATTACTTCACTAAATTAGTTCAGTCTGACACCCAAACCCTTCTGGTGGGAGGGAATACTCACAATGCGGGAGTGTGGCCCTTCCCAGAGACACATCTGGAAGCTAAGCTCTCCCACTACCAAAGCCTATTCTCATGTCCGTCTCAATATATTTCCCGATAGATGTAAGCTTATAACAGATTCCCCCACAACAAATACCGGGAGTACAAACACGCTATTGGGAATTCCCCGCTTCTGCTTGTTTAGAACTACAGTCTCCGTGTTCCCCAGCGATCCGGACGCGATTATTGACTTTTCTCACGTCTCCTTTGGTGGCCTGGCAATCTCCTACAGCGACCGAAACTCTGGAACAAAAGCTGCCAATCTGTTGCTTCCCGGAAGAGGTAAGGACGCAGGAAACGGTTAGGAAACCAATCACAGCCGAGAGCCAGGCCATGTCGACTGGGTCCGTCAAGGTTGTACGCCTTTCCCTTGGACCAGCCGAAACGCCTTAGTTATACTAACCGGTTTTCACCACAAAGGGGCTCCGGGATACATTGAAGTGATTGTAGTTGACACCCTCCACTTCCGTAGAAACTATTCTCAAGCCGTTGAAATCTACACTATCAATTCCTCCGACCAACATATCGCCAGCGATGCTAGTGGATGGGAACTTATCGTTCCTGCACATTCTTGTGAGGCGGATAAGGAACATGCATTCCAGTCCACCCTCTTCCAGAACATTAACGGAAAAACGGTTACTCATGTTAAAATGGCCATCATTCTTGACGGAGGGGTGAAGCGCCCGAGAGTCTTCGGGAAAAGTGCTATATTTGCTGGTAACTAAATTTGGGACTGCCCACTTGGTACCCCTTGGGCTTATAGCAGCAAAATGGGAGGGACCCTCTGAATCGACACTTTCCTCTACAAGTTCTTAACAGATCTACTTTTCCCACCGATTGATTCTTCCGCTATAATACATTTGTGCCCCAAGAAGCCGTTTTATAACCTAGTATCCACCACTACCTCCGCATCTATGATTGGTCCATCACCCCCGAATAGCTACAGCAAGCCCATAGAAAGGCAAACAGGTCCCAATCCTCGACTCGGGGACACAAGTAGGATAGAAAATGTGAGACTAGGCAATTTTCTGTGGTCCAGTGAAACAACAAAGAAAAACACATCAGCCTAAATAAGCGTAAAACTAAACACACGCTAAATCCCAGCTAAAAGTACACCCCAGGAAAACCGTCCTCCTAAGTGAATCCCGTATGGGCACAGACATTTCCACCACCGTGCTCTAATCTCCCACTAAAAACCGCGACAAGCGCCGAATCTCTAGAATGCGCCCACCCAGATATATGCACATTGACTGTCTGAATTAGAAACCACAAAAAAGAAAGAAATTATCTACCACCCTCTCTCTCGCTTAATCATCCTCGAAAAGCCCCTCGATCGCTTTATAATTGATCTTCTTGGAATAACTCCTACGCATGAGCATGTTCTTCGCACTGCTGGCAGGGGTAGCAGTCATTTCCTTGCTGTTGCTATCGCGGGGTTTATCCCTCTTGCGCTTTTTGGCAGTCTCAATGATACCGTTGCAGAGGTCAGTTTCCTTCTTCAGGCGTTTCACTTTAATATCCCTGTTAGCCATACCATGGCATTCATTGGGAGGGGAAGGAAGATTAAGGGAAAAAAGAAAGAAGGAAAGATCTTGCCTTCTTGTTCACGCAAGTAGTCTTTGTTAAGCTCCACCCAGATCTTCTCCATCAGGTCGCATTCCCCTCCGGTGAGCAGGGCTTTCTGGACTTCAAAGTCGTCGTCGACGTTGTCCGGGTAGTCTGATATAGTAGAGGTGGCGCATTCTTCGCTCACTTGGCGGTCGGCCTCTCGGAGCTCTTCCATGATCGATGTGGCGGAGCCATCCAGTAGAGAGGCGATCTTGGATTCGGTTACTTCCTCCGCGATGGCGGAGTGTTGGTCATCTTTGGCCTTTTCGACGCATTGCGGTATGAGGGAGTTCGTGATGTCGACTGGTGTTCCGTGGAGTGAGGAGACCGGGAGTGGTGAGGGGACGGGGAGTTCTGGGACTACGAAGCCGTCTGTGTCCAGTGTGAGGGGTCCATCGAGGAGTGTAAGTAGTGTTGGGCTGCTGGGAGCAGCACTAGGAGGAGTCCCAGAGGGTGCTGGGAGGGGCACCTAGATCTACGGGAGCAGCGACAATAGTGATATTCTGGGGATCCTCGATGACTTCCCTATCATCCTTAATATCCCCGAACCCTCTTGCGCCTCTTTGAGGCTTTCGGTCCATAGCTGGGTGGGTCTTGCGCTTGCTTCAACCATATATTTCCAGATTCTTCTACGGTCAAGTCTCCGCTCTTAGTATCCTCGGATCCACCCAGCGGCTTCTAGATAGTCAAGCCTACTACTTTAACAGCGTAAACCGCCTCCCTAACAGAACGGCGGAAATTGTTCATGCGACCATCCAATTGCGGGACATACGTTGAGTGATACGGAGGGCGTCATTAGCGACCTTACCGTAAGTACTCGAATAGAAGAAGGATGTGCCAGGACGTTGTAGTTGCCTCTCCTAGTAAGGCCCCGACCGGAATCACACAGAATCCTAATCACAATTTGATCATACCTAGAGCTTCATCTACTGTCTCCTCCGTTCTCGTGGTGTTACTTTTTCCGGCTGGCGCCGGACCATTTCTGAGCGCAGCGGCCCGCCCTCCTTCCTCACTCAGAAGAGAATTTGATCCAACGCTTTCCTTGACACTACCGTACTAGTCTCGTCTTCATCAGGGGAACCAACCACCGCACGTTCACCGACACCACCCTAGCCCCCTGAAATCTCACACACGCTCTGCTCGTCAATAGCTCCCCAGTGCCAGCCCTGACATGCCCCCCTCAAAAGTGGTAATTGGCCTGTGCTCCGGCGACACCCACAAAACTCCCCCTGATCCTTCAGGTGCGCCATCATAGAGCTTGGTAAAGGAATGTTCTAGATGAAGTAGGACACCGGCATCGTTGGTTATTTGGTTAGAGATCTGGTTGCGAGCAACCGGGGAGAGGAGAGGCCAGCCATCGAGAAGAAGGTCGCGAGGATGCAGATCCCCGCATGTGATGTAATGCGGCATTTGATATTGGTAAAAGCGACCGCCTCCCTGGAGGCCCGACGCCGCCATGATGGAAAGAGGGCTGGGCAGGGTCCTTCTAAGAAACTTGCGTGGCTTGATTCGGGGCGGATGGGGAAACCGAAGGGAGGACAACGAAATTGGAGGCATAATTTGGGGTTAGGGTTAAAGGTGTCATGTGGTTTCGTGGTGTAGTTGGTTTTAACACCACGGAAACCCCGAAACCGCCCAAAATGTACAGTACTCGAGCAATCAGGTTTTCACCCTAAACCTGGATAGGGAGGCGGAGAGTCAGTCTTTGGTTGAAGACCACTACACTATTAGACTACACAACGATTTTGTTCTCCCCCACGAGACCCAACTCAGCAAACATTTGTGGGGGCTAAACCGCATATCCCGCACACCCCACTGGCCCCTCCAAGGATCCATAGAGAAGAGGTATCCAGCTGTGGCGCCAAGAGTTTAACCAAAAGCCAAAAGTGGTAGTCCGGAAAATCAAGGATGAGCCTGCTATTGGATGTCATGGTGGCGTTTATTGCGAATACATATAGATTCACTGCTAAAAATTATGTCTACGCAAGCCAAGAAACTAGGTACACATCTTTCCCCGTTATCTACCATAGTCTACCCTTTTATTGCCACTAGCGGTGTTATTCGTGTCTCAATAAGTTATACAACCGGACTATGTTGGACCTCATAATATGATAAACCATTTCAACCGAGTGATCTTCCATGATTGAAAATACAACAGTCTCATTCAACCATAGCAGCACCCTGCGAACAAATAAATTCTAATGCGGAAAGGAAAAGTATATCATATATATTGCTCAACTAACCAGCTAGAATGCCGCAACAAAAAAAGCAAGCGGAGTTAAAACGAAAGTCGGTGCTCAACCCCGTTGTACAAGGCTCTGTAGTACTCTAGGTCACATTACAATGGCAGCCTACCCTTGCCTCAAGCGCGATCCCCCTTTGCATTCAAGCGGCCATAAAGCTCAAACTCTATCCTCTCAACAACCTTTGGACCGCTCATAATCTGGCTCATCATGTGTGAACTAGGCGGGAAATCGATCTTAAAACACGGCTCGCCAACCCCCTTCATATTGACGAGGACTGCTTGGCGAAAGTGCCAACGGAGAATATGATCGTCCGGGCGAAGCGGGTCATCAAGGAAGGGTTGATCGAGTTGTCGGCCAGCGATTCCATAGCTATTAGCGATAGGCGTGAAGCAGACGGTCTTGTGGTGATCCTAGACAGGTATTGGTTAGGAACAGCACAAATCCTTTAATCTCGGCCCAAGCGTACATCCGGATTGATTGAGATCTGATAGCAACCAAACAGTGCGTGCATATCTCGGGTGAGCAATATCCCATTCTACACGGAGTTAATAGTTCCATGCGACGCAGAGGCCGGGGGAACGGTGATCCGATGACCGAGATTACGTTGGCCCCAGTGCTCCTCATATGCTAAAGGAAACAGATGAGCAGCTTCGAAGGGCTCCCAGTAAGTAACACCATTTATCACTGCTGGTCTGCCAGTTATAACGCAACGCCGATCCCGGCAACGTACAGAGTCAAAAAAAGATTCGACACGGGTCCCAGAGTGCAACGAAAGAGTACGAAGTAGAGGGACTTCATCGGTGACAGTGATGGAACCTATCGCGGGTGAATGGTAGTCGATGACCAAAGGATAAAGGGGGCCTACCCTTCGTAAATATGTAGTAATTGCCTGGTCGAAGTGGCTCCTCGTCTCTCTCAACAAGTCGTTGGCTGCCGTCTTGTAGGTCGAAAGTATCGGTAATTGTGCAGAAAATCTCCACCATAGAATAGAGGTTAGTGTTGGTAATACCCGGTGCGACCCAGAGACCTCCGAGCACGGTGTCGCGATCGTTGGAGGCGTAGATGTGGGTACCGTGCCATGCCGAGCGGTTGGTGGGCAGAATATATGCGACCCTATCTTGGTCTATCGATGCCAACGCTTGAGGTCAAAGCACAAATCGATGGACAAAGGAATTTTCGCGTAAGTGAAGAAAGGAGTGGTTGCAGCAGTGACGAAAGGATTGGATGAGTGGTATTGTACTGGTACAGTACTCGAGTAGGTCGACAGCTGAGGAAAAGCAAGCACGCACTTATCGGAACTGCCAAGAGGGTAATGCTTGCTTATATAAGCACTCAAAGCTGTCGACCTCAACCTGGGCCAAGAGAGCCAGGGAGCAGTTATTTTGAGTGAAACAAAGGTCTTGGACGCCCAGGCAGGAGGCCAAGGTTGTGGCTCAGAAGCCACAACCTTGGAAAGATTACTGGCTTTCTTATTTCAATTTTAATTTTTTATTTGAGCTTGTCTCAGTAGAAAACCCACTCTCGGGCAAAGTTGTTGTTCGCAGAAAAGTACAGGGCAACCAGAGTGACCCGCAAAAAAATATTTTGAGATATCATTAGTTTTATAATAACACAAACTTTAAACTACTACTATACACTCAAAAGAAATTCAATAATTTATTTGAATGCTGTACAATTTAGTTTGACACTTCCGCTACAATTCTATGAACTTAAACCTTTTAAAACCAACTAAACTACATACTTTTCCTTGCCTTTTTGTTTTTAGACCCAGGTGGACGGCCTCTTCTCTTTGGAATATTAGTTGAACTCTCACCTTCTATACTCGAAACAGCTGCTTTATCATTGTGCTTATCTCCTATGTACTTCATGGTTCTGGTAGTTGGCCCTGAGTGGGATGTAGTTACATTACCTGATTGCTTGATTCTTCCAACTTTGACTAACTGAGCTTGTTAAATAATATCATGTAAGGGCTTTGTATATAGCCATGTAGATTGAATATGCTCTAGAGCATAAGAGCTGTACTTACTCCATATATCAAACTGCTTCTCAGGCTTCAAACCAATTGGCTCCAGCTTTCTTGGTGCCAGAGTACTCATTTGTTCCAATGTTACCCCTGTGTACTTAGTAAGATCAAATCACTTTCACTTACCTAGTGGAAGATTCTTTGCTAATACGGTACATGGGAATTCCTTAAGAAAAAGGAAGTTATGAAAGCCTTGAATTCCGTTTAGTGGCTTGAAGAGTGAATTAAGTAATTCTTCCTAATCAAAGAATACCCCATGATCTGCTCCATCATCAATGAGATTAAATGGTTTAATCATATCATGGTAGGTAGAACTTGTCACAGTTGCACTATAGTCTCATGGAGTCCAGATATTCTTTCTTGAAGTATTGTGTAACGATTCCTCCTTGGATAGTTTGTTCTTGGTGACGGGGAATGATACTTCTTTTCTTTTGTTTCTTTCCTTAGTCTTACAATAGCACTAGGCCTCTACCTACGTTACCAATAGTAGAAGACCTTCGTCTTCTATCGGGATTGCCTATCGTAAGCTTTCTCTAACTCTTCTTCGTTAAGAACCTTCCTTGGCATAATGATAACATTGCAATAAAGATAAAGATCATAAAGGTGTTTTATATTCATTAAAGTAATAAGTAGGAAAAGTACTTAGAATTCAATCTGATTTTATTTAAACTCGTACCGCCAACACTGGCATATCATGAGCCCCCGCTGGCACAGAGACAGCGCTAACCTGTATACCACTAATCCTAAGCTAACTAACTCTTCAGCCCTGCACCTGCCATCCCTGAGTCATGCCAGCATGAGAACTAATTACAAGACCATCAAACAACCCAGCGCCTGCCCCGGTCCGAGTCTCTAGCCCCTCTGGTATGAAGCCAACCAGTATTAAGCATAGCCGAAGCCAAGCAAAAGACCAACCTAACTGGGTTCCTCGTCCAACCAAATATAAAATCACTACCACCCGGTCTGAACACCATCCCGCAAAACCTGTACCACAGTAAAAAACCAACAAAACAAAAACAAATATAAACCACAGGCGACACAATGGTAGAGAAAAGGTGACTAACATGTCCACCTCTCGCATTTGCATACCCGGCTGTCAACCCTATGAACCCACATTGCCAAGTACCTCCGAAGAGCATAATGGTGAGGAGGACCTGTTCCTGCTGCATGTCACCCAAAAAACAAAATCCATAAACAAAAGAAATACATAGAAGTGGTAACAGACCGAAAAGGTCAGTGGGGCCTATTTCCCACCCGTGGTGCCTTGCTCCCACCAGCCATGCCCAAAACCAAACCAAAGAAACTAAACAAACCCCTCAAAACCCAGCACGTAAGACTCAAACAAGTCCAACCAGGTGGTCATAACCCACTATTTGCACAGGTGGCCATCAGCCAACCAGTCCGTCGGGGAGCTTTTCAGCACTCAGCAGCTTTGCCCAACAGCCCAGGCCAGACTGGGAACACTTAATTAGACCTCATCCAGCCGGACGCAGGCCTGATCGGTGCTCGCAGGTACCTCTCCCCCCCCAATCATCCCCCCCCAAGCGCCACACACCAGATGCCACAATGCCCATCCACCCCCCCCGGGCCCTCAGACAGATCAACCATGCGATAGCCATAGGACAGCATATACCCAGCCCTAACAGTCAGCTACTGGTCTTGGCCACACGAACAGAGCTCGAACCCTCAACCCCAAATAGCCGAGGGGAGCCCACCAGCCACAGCCCGAAGCCACAAAGGAGGCATCACCAATACTCGAATGCATCGGTACCACCCGCACCATCCAACCCAGCCGAACCCAAGTTTAACTGAGTTGGGAAAGAGTAAGCAGAGCTAGCTGAAGCCAGCACCACCTGTGTGGCAAATGCACAGACTAAATATTGGGCAAGAGGCACTTCTAACTAACAAGACAAGAAGAGAGAGGTAAGGGAAACAGAAGCAGTCAAGCAGAAGGTAGACCCCACTTGCAATGGGTGAAACTGCCAACCACAATCCACAACCGAACCAACCTAACACACAGACAACACGAGTGTCTGGCAGCCAATCGTCTCACACCACCCCAGATAGTCATAAACAACCACACTAGGGGGCAGCGTCTTTCAGGATCAAAGCCATCCCCACCAAGGCAGAGAGGAGACACCTGACTGAACCACCGTAAATGCCAGATGGGCAAAGCTCCAAGGGAACAGCGATAAACAACATATTAGGATTTCCGACCATAGAAACATGCAGTAACGAGGAGGGGGGGGCTGGTGAGTCCTCCTCCCCTGTTGATTGATGCGGCCGGTACGACACGTTGATACTTATGAAGGTCATCAGTCTAACCCAAGGGTGCTTTGTATCCCGAGCACTAAGGACTCCTGTAAAATCCAACAAAAGACATGAGCTGGCCCAAACAATAACACGGGTGATCCCCCCAGATACAATGTTCAATCCCCGCAATCGAACCCGAAGCCTGAGAGTAGACGATAGACAGGAAGCCGTAGACATTTTACTGAAAGGAGCTCATAAGTGACCGTGATGAAGTGCTTGAAGTGACAGCATCATGAGAAACCATCAGGTGATGAAACGAGAAGCAAACAAGTAGTCTGCTACGCAATACCTAACAGACCTCAACACCAAAGACCCCAGGAAGTACTGAGCAAACTCAGATATCTCCCCCAGAATCCAAGGCATCAAGGCCCATAATAGGTGCAAAAGGAGCGCGCAGGGCGAAGCGACGGCAAGGATGAGGAAAAGGACTTAGAAGTCAATCTAATTTTATTAAAACGTGTACCGCCAACACTGGCATACGATGAGCCCCCGCCGGCACAGGGATACTGCTACCCAGTATACTACTAATCGTAAGCTAACCAAGTCTACAGCCCGACACCTGCCATCTCCGAGTCATGCCCGCATGAGAACTAATTACAAGACCATTAAACAACCCAGCGCCCCCTTCGGTCCAAGTCCGTAGCCCCTCTGGTATGAGGCCAACCAGCACCAAGCATAGCCGAAGCCAAGTAAGAGACCAACCCAACCAGATTCCTCATCCAACAAAATACAAAATCACTACCACCCGGTCTGAACACCATCCCACAAAACCTCCACCACAATAGAAAACCAACAACATCCCCCCAAACAAATATAAACTACCGGCAACACAATGGTAGAGAGAGGAGGTAACCAATATATCCTGCTCTCACATCCGAATGCCCGGCCGTTGACCCTATGAACCCACTTTGCCAAGTGCCTCCGAAGAGTGTACTGGTGAGGAGGACCTCTACCCACTGCCTGTCCCCCAAAACAAACACAAAAACAAAAGAAATACATAGAAGTTGTGACAGACCTAAATGGCTAGTGGGGCCTATCTTCCACCTGTGGTGCCTTGCCCCTGCGAGCCATGCCAATTGCCAAACTAAAAAAACCAAACAAACCAGAAAAATCCCAGCACGCAAGACCCAAACAAGTCCAACTAGGTGGTCGCAACCCACTATCCGCACAGGTGGCCATCCACCATCCAGCTCATTGAGCAGCTTTGCAGCACTCTGCAGCTTCACCCAACAGCCTCATCAGGCCAAAAACACTTAATTAGACATCGTCCAACCTGACGCTTGCCCGACCGGTACTCCCAATTGCCTCTCCCCCCCCAATCAGCCCCCCCCAAGCCCTACACACCAGGCGCCACAGAGCCCATCCAGCCCCCTAAGCCCATCAGACAGATCAACCATCCGACAGCCACAGGACAGCTATACCTAGCCCCATCAGGCTGCTATTGGTCTTGGCCACCCCAACTGAGCCACAACCCCCGACTCTATATTGCCCAGTGGAGCCCACCAGCCAAGGCTGGGAGTCACAGATGAGGCAGCACCAATACCCGAAGGCACCAGCACCAGTCACACCATCCAACCCAGCCAAACCAAAGTCTAACCGAGACAGGAAAAGGTAAGTAGAGCCAGCCAAACCCAGCCCCACAGGCCCGGCAATAGCCACAGACTGAACGACGGGCAAGAGGCATTCCCAACTAACGTGACGAAAGGGGGAAGGTGAGTGAACAGAAGCAGACAAACAGAAGGTAGGCCCCACTTGCAATCTGTAAAGCTGCCAACCACAGACCACAACCGAACCACCTAAATGCACAGACAATGTGAGGTCCTGGCAGCCAATCCTCCCACACCACACCAGGCAGCAATGAAACACCACACCAGGGGGTAAGATTTTTCATGGTCAGAGCCATCCCCACCGTAGCGAGGAAGAGACACCTGGCTGAACAACCGTATATGCCGCAAGGACAAAACTTCCATGGGAATGGTGATAAACAACATCGTAGGATTCGGACCGTAGAAACATGTAGTAATGAGGAGGGGGGGGGCCGGCAAGGCACCCTACCCAGTGGATTGATGTGGCCGGTACGACGCATTGATACTTGGGAAGGTCATCAGTCTAACCCAAGGGCGTTTTGTATCGCGAGAACTAAGGACTCCGGTAAAACCCAACAAAAGATATGAGCTGGCCTAAAGAACAACACGGGTGATCCCCCCAAACACAAGGTTCAATCCCCCCAATTGAACACGAAACCTGGGAGTAGACGATAGACAGGAATCCGTAGACATTTTACCGAAAGGGGCTGGTATGTCACTGTGATGAAGTGCTCGAAGTGACAGCATCGTGAGAAACCATCTAGTGACAAAATGAGAAGTAAACAAGTAATCCGCCATACAAGGCCTAACGGACCTCAACACCAAACACCCCAGGAACTACAGAGCGAACTCAGGTATCTCCGCCAGAATTCAAGGCATCAAGGCCCATTATAGGTGCTAAAGAAACGCGGGGAGCGAAGCGACGGCAAGGACGAGGAAAAGTACTTCGAACAAAGCGTGAAGAACCTATCCTCCTTGGCCGCCTCAGCCTGCTTATATAGTGTTCTTCCCACCCGTAGTCATGTGACCCAAAGTGATCACATGTGCGAAACCAAATTATAACAAACTAATCATCTGACCAAAGTGGTCACATGCTCAAAACACATGACCTCATAGTGAGGTCATGTGCAAAAACTCATAAATCAATCATAACGCAATAAACAAATCTTATAACTCAACTGAGTCATATGCATAAAACCCATGACCTCATAACCAGGTTATGTGTGAAACATAAATCATATGCGGAAGGCTTGCCCGCAAGGCACACACCCAAGGCATATTCACCAGGCACACGTCCCATGACTCATATTTGAGCCAATTGTGAAAGCATCACAAATCCCACACATAACAAATCATACGACTCGAATGAGTCATATGTGTGAAACAATAACATACCTGTGACTCATAACCATCTATCACGTGAAAACCTTTTTCATGCCAAGCCACCTTCGTGACAAATTGTACTTAGCTGTTCCAAATCCACTATCAACTGAGTTTCTAGTGTGACCTTTAACTTGAAAGCAGAGTTCTACACTGTCTGTCTATACTTGTTGAACTAACCAGCAGAGATACGCTGTTATTGTCTTGTTCTTATTTTTGCCTCCACAATTATCTGCCCAAAGATATATCTAGGGCTGATTCTTACCTCCAGATGTCAAGTAATAGTGAAGGGGAGATACTACCTGACTTGGGCATTTTAGTTGCTGTACCTCATTATATAGTTGATGGTGATGCTGATTATGTTTCTTATTCTCATCAACAATTCCAAATGAATACAACTTGAAAGGTGAAAAGAAGTACCATTTGTAACCGGTACGGGTACTTGGTTATTGGTTTTGTTTTATATTTTGTTTTAAGTATCGCTTTGATACTTGGTTTGTTTTAAGTATCGTTTGATACTTGGTTTTGATTTATGTTTTGTTTTAAGTATCGCTTTGATGCTTGGTTTGTTTTAAGTATCGTTTGATACTTGGTTTTGTTTTATGTTTTGTTTTAAGTATCGTTTTGATACTTGGTTTGTTTTACCAAAGAGTATCAATTGATACCCTTGATTAGTTTCGTTCATGCTAGACATGAACAGATTTGTGTATTTAAAGACCGCCTGTGTCTACGATAGAAAAGGCAGACTTCGACAGACAGTATTTCAATATACTTGGTTGAACGGTTACTTCTTTGTTCCTCAGTACGCCCTCGAAGCCTCCTTTAGTTCTCAGCCCTCGCCTCCTCTCTGGAAGAGCAGGCCACCTGCCAACTATCGTATCCATTACCGATAACGTGATTAGCACCTTGCGAACAGATTACATTTTTTTAACCTCAGCAAGTGGTTAAGACCCTGTCCCCGGATTTAGGCCTGATCAACCTATCGATATCCACCTCAGAACGCTAGCGGAGAGAAGCGGCAGAATTTCAGTATATTCGGCTTCATCTCAAACCCAAGATAGAGTCTTTGACAACCAGGAGTGGAAAGCAAATCCCACGGCAAGACCTTACTAGGAAGAAACAACCCCGGCGCTCTGCTAAAGAGCCCGGCGATCCGGCAAACACGGAAGATACACAACCTCCAGGAGATTTCCCTTCTACTCCGGCAAAGAAGGCTTCCTTTGAACTCCCAAACGACCCCGAATCTAGTAGCGATTCAGATATGGCTAGCACAGGAGGAGGGCCTTCTGGAAGAGGGAAATCTCGGGCAAGACCTGAAGAAGAGGAGGTACCCGCAGCATTTGAACCCCCTAAGTTTAAACTTCACCTCCCAGCGAAATTCACAGGCGAAGGGAAAGACCTCAAACCTGTGGCTTTTGAACGATGGGCCACAGAACTCTCACACTTCCTACTCTTACAAGGAAAAGATGTGGAAGACCCTACAACTGGACTTATCATTGGATCATTCTGTGAAGGAAAGGCAACCGATGCATACCACCAATGCTATAAGGACTTCGGCGGGAATGTAAGATTAAGAGGATCTACAGTTCTCGATTACTTGAAAGGACGATTCCAATCCTCTATAACCAACGACCTCCTATACAACAAATTTAACCAGCTCCAGCAAGTTAACGGAACACATGTCAGGCGAATCACCGATGTGGCCACCGACCTAATAATGTATAAGGATCGAATGGAGAGAGGAAGTATCTCCAAATACATCCTGAAGCGACGATTCTACGACACTATGCACCCTACCCTCCGGCGAGAGGTAGAACCACTCGAGGAAGACGGCGATCATATTGCAGTAATAATTGCTAGAGTAGAATGAAAGGACGCCATTCTCCATGAGACCAAGGCCTACAAAACACAGACATCCTCTAATAGGAACAGCCAGCCACGACACAAAGCCTCCAGCAACTCCGAAGACAATACCCCACGAATTTTCAAGAAGAAAAAATCCTCCCAAGAATCGAGACGGCAAAAGGGAGAATGCTTTGAATGTGGAAAAACAGGACATATGGCAAAAAACTGTCCTACGAAGAAAGGAATAGGAAAGGCTATAAAACAAGAGGCGTCGGCCAACAATATTGAAAGCGATTACGCTCCATCCAGTGAATATGAAGAGATCCACATTGGGTACATCGATGTGGAATGCAACGGTGTTCGACCTCCAGCTACATTCAAAACACACACTGCTCTAGAAGGCACTATCCTGATCAATGGCAAAAAGGCTCGAGTCCTATTCGACACTGGTGCAATCGGAAGAGATATGATCAGTAATGCCTTCGTCTCTGTTCATGGACTCCCTACCCGAGACCTTAACCAACCCATACCAGTCAATATGGCAGTAAAAGGATCACGATCCACAAGCCATAAAACCTGTAGTGCGACCATTTGACTTGGTTCTGCAGTCCTACCCCCCCAGGAAATGCTGGTTGGAAATTTAGCCAAATACGATGCCCTAATAGGCATGCCCTTCCTGAATCGTCATAAAGCTATAATCAGGTGTGGGGAATCAACTATCGATTTCCCACATCAGAAGGTCAGAGTCTCATGCAAGCCAACAAGCGGAGAATACCGAGCTGCAGTCTGTGAAACAACTGCCCTACAACTATTGGATGAGTATTCTGATGTTTTCCCTGATCAAATACCTGAAGAACTACCACCTATGAGAGAGGTGAATCACCACATCCGCCTCCGAGACCCTTCCAATCTCAAGAACCAACCCACCTACTCTATTCCTGACGCATACAAAAGCCCACTTTGTGATTGGATCAACCAACAACAAAGAAGAGGAGTCATCTACCGGGCAGAAGCCCCTGGTGCCGCTCCTATGTTTGTTCAACCCAAAGCAGATGGCAAAAGAATCCGCCCCTTGGTTGATCTCAAACTACGGAATGAAAATAAGGTTATGGACAGCTCCGCTATCACAAACCAAACCCAGATCCTAAATGCAGTTGGACTGGCTAGATTCCAAAGTAAGATTGACCTAAGCGATGCCTACTTCTAAACAAGGTTAGACCCAGAAAGCGAACGATACAACAGTTTCAAAACACCCTTCGCAAGTTTCATTAGCCGAGTTATGTTACAAGGTGATATGAATGCGCCCGCCACCTTTATGCGAATTATGGAAAACTCCCTAAGCGAATACCTCCACCATTTTGTTTGGGTCTACATTGATGATATTCTCATCTTCTCGAACACCATAACAGAACACGCCTACCATATAGGTTTGGTTTGTACCAAACTTAGGGAAGCTAAATTTTATGCTAGCAGAAACAAATCAATCCAATTTGCCGATAAACTCGATATCCTAGGACATGTTATAGATGATGAAGGAATACACGCAGCCCCAGGAAAAATAGCCTGTTTAACGGAATGGTCAACACCCCAGAATCAAAAAGAACTCATGCGATTCCTAGGACTAGTCAACTACATTTCCCTGAGTTCCTCCCACTCCCACACCACGCCACTGTGACAGCGCCGCTCACAGACCTTACCGGCAACGCAGAATTTGCCTGGACCCACACTCATGACCAAGCCTTTACCAACATCAAGGATTTGATTAAAAACGCCAACGTTATTCAACCTATCGACTATAGTAAACCAGAACCGATATGGTTGATTACTGATGCATCGGATGTTGGAGTTGGAGCATGGGTTGGGCAAGGGGCCTCCCATGAAACGGCAAGGCTGGCGGCATTACACAGCAGAAAGTTCACCAACTCACAGATGAACTATGGAACAACAGACAAGGAAGCCCTTGCTGTGATTGATGCTCTCGCCGCTTTCAATCACATCCTGATGGGCAATACCTTCACTATTGTTACCGACTACCAACGGCTCACTAATCTTAAAACAGAAAAGATACCGGGAAGAAGAAGAACAAGATGGATAGGCGAGATCAGCAAATACGATGCAAAAATCATCTATACCGCTGGAAGAACGAACTATTTAGCCGATGCTCTCTCCCGCCTATACGAGAATCAAGACCTTGCAAACCCTCCCCTTGTTCACGACCACACAAGACAAAGCGAGGACAGCCCTGACGACACCTCCTATGAACAAGAACCGTCAATGGCTACCGCCAACTCTGCCGCTCCCTGCAATCCTTTCTCTTACACCATGTACAGTGCTGCCGGAACAGAACGAGGAAAGGACATTCATGAAGAATGGAAAGACAATTGCACGCTCCGCAGCACACCTCCTCACGAACTTGAACAAAGCAGAACCCACTGGTCCCACTGTTATCACGACACCTGCCCTTTTCACCAAACTGAGATCAAGTTCGGCAACAGATACCAGCGACTGTACTATATGCCTGCTGATAATTCCAAAGACACCAGCTTCGATACCGCAGAAGGAGAAGAAGAAACGATCGATGGAAATCAGCCAACCCAACACCCTCATGTCCTTAATCCTGCTCCAACGCGATACCAAGGCCTTGAAGAACTCGAACAAGCAGCAGCCTACGTAGATGCAATGTCGTATTTACAACCCCCACAGTCAGCCCCGCCATCCTCTCCTCCCATGAGCGATTCACGACCACTATATGGTGGACCCCTACGAGTATACAACAATGAAACCATTGTCTCGGTCATACCCCCTACTATCCCCGAGCATCGGCGTCAACTCTACAAAACCTTTGAGGAACAGGAAGCCCCTATCGAACCAACAAGAGGAACCCTAATCAAGGATGAACGAGATGTTAGATCAACCACAGAAGAATTAACCTCCTCTTTCCGAAGCCAAATGATAGCAGGATACCGCCATGACCCGATTTACTTCAAAGCCATGGATGCCTCCAGGCATGGAGACCTCGCCCCCTACAACATATCCAATGGAATGGTCTTTACCAGCACCCGTTATGGAGAACACTGCCTATACATACCAAAAGGCCATATGTTCAACGGAATGACGATTAGAGAATATGTCATATCCGAGATTCACAACAAAGGACACCATGGTGCAGATCGCAACCTCCAATATGCCTCAGAATATGTCTACTGGCCTGAAATGCGAAAGCACTTCCGCGATTTTGTCAGGCAATGCGAACTCTGCCAGGCAAATAAGGAGCGAACACAACTTCCTGAAGGGAAAGTTCAGACCCTCCAACTACCATGTGAAATATTTGAATCCTATGCGATCGATTTCGCAGGACCTTTCAACAAGTCTGCCGGATATGACACCATATTGGTAGCTGTGGATCGATTCTCTGGATACACCTGGTTAATACCAATGAAGGTTACCGACTCCTCCAAAGACACCTGGAATAACCTAGAACGACACTTATTCACCCCCCACGGGTTCCCCTTATCTATTGTCAGTGATGCTGATCCCCGCTTTACCGCCAGAATCTGGAAGCAAACCTTAACCTCTCTCGGAATAAACCACATTATGGCTGCCCCAGGACACCATGAGACTAATGGCCAAGTAGAACGAAAAGTCCGCGAGGTCAAGACCGGGATTAGGAACATGATCAATGAACGACAAACCAACTGGGAACCAGCCCTATTTGAACTAGCCGCATATATCAATGCCGGATTTTCAGATACCCTGGGAATGTCACCATATAAGGCAGTCTTTGGCCGCCAATACCCTCTACTACCTACAACTCTATTCAAGAACTCCTCAGTCCCTGCCTCCAATGACCATCTAAACCGCCACCAAGCAATTCGGAACGATGCCTTCCAAGCTGTTAAGGCTGCCCGATTCCGAAGCACCACTACTGCCCAGAAACGACGGCACAAACATGTTCCCATCTCACCAGGAGACATGCTCATGGTACATGGTAACATGTTTATTACCAATGTCGGACGCAGCAAGAAACTACAACCCCGATGGCGAGGACCCTTCAAAGTCATATCCTTTGACAAACATACAGAGAATTACACTGTTCAGATGGATGGACGCATGTACCGCCGCAATACTGCAGTCTTCCACGCCTCAGCTGTCTAACGATTCCATCCCAATGACGACTCCAAGTTTCCTGGAAGGACCCACTCTCGGCCTGCACCTATCATCATCGAGAAGAAGGATGAATGGGAAGTTGAAGAAATCAGAGACCATCGCCTTTGGCATGGAAATGATCAATTCCTAGTCAAATGGAAAGGATATCCGACGAGCGAAAACAGTTGGGAACCACTTGAAGGACTTGGACACGCTATGGATATGGTGAACGGATGGTGGAAAGACAACATGCCAAATGAATCCCTCCCCCCAACAATCAATTATATCACCATGTGCTGGACACCTACAATGCCAGAAACTAAGCGATGGCACGCAGAACTCGAAACTAGAGATGGATTTTGGGCACCACACGTTGAGTCAGAGTTCAAAAGTAGCGATGAGGAGAATCAAGCTATGGAGCAGGTCCTCGATGACTTTATCTAGTCACCAATCACCATCCGAATACCATAACGATGTCAAACTATGTGGAGCTCAATGTGAGGCAGCGACAACAGGTTGTTGGACTGTTGTTGAACCGCGATGCTATCCAACTTGAAGACTACTTCGAAATCCTCTGGATTGACTACTGTCCTGATTGTGATCATGCTTGGATTGACGTACAGCACGAATCTGGTATTTGTGACTACTGTGATTTAGATTTCTTCGAGTCTAAGTGTTTCCTTAAAGTTTCCTCTTGTCCTTGGTGTGATACCTATGATGAAGAGCTTTTGGCGGAAACTGAAGCCATGAGTTTCTCGGAATCCGCCTTTGATGATTATTAGGTTTTGTTTGCTTAAACAGTTGTTTTGTTTTGGGGAATGTAACCAGTACGGGTACTTGGTTATTGGTTTTGTTTTATGTTTTGTTTTAAGTATCGCTTTGATACTTGGTTTGTTTTAAGTATCGTTTGATACTTGGTTTTGTTTTATGTTTTGTTTTAAGTATCGCTTTGATACTTGGTTTGTTTTAAGTATCGTTTGATACTTGGTTTTGTTTTATGTTTTGTTTTAAGTATCGTTTTGATACTTGGTTTGTTTTACCAAAGAGTATCAATTGATACCCTTGATTAGTTTCGTTCATGCTAGACATGAACAGATTTGTGTATTTAAAGACCGCCTGTTTCTACGATAGAAAAGGCAGACTTCGACAGACAGTATTTCAATATACTTGGTTGAACGGTTACTTCTTTGTTCCTCAGTACGCCCTCGAAGCCTCCTTTAGTTCTCAGCCCTCGCCTCCTCTCTGGAAGAGCATGCTACCTGCCAACTATCGTATCCATTACCGATAACGTGATTAGCACCTTGCGAACACGTTACACTATTGACCAGGCTATTAAGGGAGCTTTGGTATCTCAACTACCTGCTTGAAGTCAAATGAATAGCAAGCTGTATTCTTTGGATAGTATGTCGCTTGTAAGATAGTGGCCTCATAAAAGTCTCTACACTCTCGATATTTCTTATGATGCTGATCAAGTTCCTTTGGAATTTGTATTAGCTTCTCATCCAGTGCAGTGTCACCTGACAATCTATTAGTTCCCTTAGGAGAGTGGAGCTTTGCTTTTAGAATTGTACAATCATCACAAATGTCTTTAGCAGGGGTTTGGATATGCATCTTCTTGAATCTTTTACTTCTCTTCCAATATCGATCAAAGCTGGCAAGCGATATAGACTGTCCTACTAAATTTGTTTTTTTCACTTTAGTATGCAGAATACGTAAAGAATAATAGGAAGGAAGTACATATTGATTATCCATCAGTACTTTGGTAATTATAGTCCCATCCTGTTTATATTGTTTATAGGACCTAGTAGCTACCAGCTCACCATAATTATTTTCAAGCTGTGAAAGGAATGATCCCATACAATTCTTAGCTTCTTTAGTCAAGCATCTATTTTAGGGCTGTGTGGTATGCTTATAGATTGAAGGGTATATTGACTTACCTAACTTCAAGTGGCCTAATAATCCACGTACTTGATACTTGCCTAAAGTTCAGTACCAGCAAAACAAAGAACAGCACACTTGACTAACAAAGGGGATTACATACGTATTTCGGTACATATGCCTACTTAAATCCATTTCACCATCTTCCATCTCTAGAAAGCATCTCTTATTGTATTTCCTAGTTCCATGCAGCTTTGCAAATATCATAGTACTTGCCATAAGACAACTTGCTAGCAACCTACACTGCTTCCATCTCTAGAAAGGATCTCTTATTGTATTTTCTAGTTCCATGCAGCTTTGCAAATGTCATATTACTAGCTATAAGACATCTTTCTAGCAACCTACACTGTTTTGTTTCCATAGCACAATTGGCATTCATCCAAGTAAACTATTGCATATAAGAGGCCTCTTTATGACATTCTCTCTTGCAGGAACAAGCCTCATCAATCTTAGAAAGGTGAACTCTATACTTACCTAGTTGCTCTGAGTACATCTGTTTAATATACTCCTCAATCCTCTTTCCATTGCATTTACTACTCTCATCTCTTAAATATTTATATTAGTCAGTAATAAATAATACAACTAGGATTAAAGACTTTGTTTTCTGTATAAAGTCGCTTTTTATAATTGGATAGTATACATACCATGTATGCTTTCTATCTCTTCATACTCAGATTCATACTCAATCTCTGTCTTATTTTCCCATACATATTCTTCATTTATGATTGAATTACAGCTGGAGGCTAACTCATTTGATGATATCAATAGCTCTAACATTGTTGTAGCTGTCGTGAAATGTTGTTGGATCTCTATCACCAAGCTATTATTCACTTAGGTAATTCTGTTACAGAAAGCAAGTAGTATTATGGTAATTTGACATGAATTATCATATCTACAAAAGTTAAATTAACTTTGAGTAAATGTTTAATTGATCATTAAGTTAATACTCATAGTAAAAAAATACCTTTTATTACATTTTCACTGTAGTTTAACTAATACTACATCCATCATAACATATCATTCATATTATATAAGCACAATCTATTGTTCGCATGTAACAGTAGCATTTGAAATACAATTATTGAAAATATATGCAACTAACATGAAACAGAAATAGTGCAGCAAGGAATAAACTTTTTGTAATAATTCTTTGACCACAAGAATCCCAGAGAGCAAAACTTATTTTATATGATAAAAAGTGAAAATCTCAAAATTTCAGTTTTTCCTGCATAAAATGTGCTACAGAGGTCATTAGGTGACAAATAATATTTTCTGAGCTACTGAACATATACTCTAAATGTCTAGCTAGTTGGCTAAGCTTAAATAAATTATTTGTGGTTGTGGTCCAAGAGTGGGTTTTCTACTGAGACAGGCTCATTTTGTAATCTATAGTTAAATTTCATCTGATCTTTCTTAACAGGTAGGACACAGCCATTGTATCAGATTGCGCGATCACCAAGACTTTTGTCTAGTGGCTGTATACAATCACCTTACACTCATAGTTTCTACATGTACCCCCAGGTTGAGTGATTTGTATATGATGGGAGGTATTTTCCTTTCTCTGCCAACATATTTATTTTTTTAATATATGCCAACAGAATAGTCTATTTATATTACAGCATACGAAGAGTGAAATTATATTGTAGAGGGTAACTAAACAGATTTTGTAAGGTGAATTGAGGGAAAAAATATGACAGCGCCTATTTTTGGTCCAGCAGTGTATTTGGTCATTCCCTCTGAGGATATCCTAAGCAAGCTAAGGGTCGAGAGCTTTCTGCTTATAAAGGCAAGTGTTTCCCCGTTCGGCACTTCGGGTTAGTGTGTTGAGTGATATCGTGAGCGAACGGTGGAATTGAGTAGTATCACGAGTAACTAAGAAGAGAGTGATCACAAGGCAAGCGAGCGGCTTGTATTGCTTATAGAACAATAAGAAAGGGATTAAGAGAGAAAATATAAAAAGGAAGAAGGGAGGATGAAAGGAGGGGGCGTAAAAGTAAGAGTGAAGGTATGGGGTGACGCAAGCAGTCAGGAGGTGTCACTCATGACCGCAGGAACAGAGAATATCAGAGCACGACCGTGACCACAACCCCCAACATAGTGTGTGCCCGCTGTTTCCGATTCCCTACTCCATTGGAGATAGAAAATTCCTTTCTTCTTCACCAACCCAAACATTCATCTTCCATCCATTCGAACATCCCTTTCTTTCCCATCTTAAGTTCGAGCAATGACATCAACAGACCAAGATAACCTTGTTTGGCTTCCATCCGCTGATCGCTCTTCATGGCGCGATACCTACATCTACCATTCCGACGATCGTGATAAGGTGCTCGGAGTCCTCAGGGTTTCTAACGGTATTACGAATCTAATCTCTATTCTATGGTGGAGATTATCTGTCTCTTTGATGATAATTTCCACCTGCAAGACGATGACGAACAATTGGTTCAACGTGATGAGCAGCCACTTCGACCAGGAGATTACTACATTTTCACTGATGGTAGGTCCCCTCTGCACTTTGGTCATCAACTGCCACTCACTCGTAATAGGTTCCATCACTGTCACCAATGAAGTCCCCCTAGTTCGTACGATTTCGTTGCAGTCCGGAACCCGTGTTGCGTCGTTTTGTCGCGCTGTACGTGGACGAGATCGGCGATGCGTGATAACAGGCAGGCGAGCAGTAATAGATGGTGTTGGTTTCTGGACAGTCTTCGAAGTTGCTCATGTATTTCCTTTAGCACATGAGGGGTACTGGAAGGACAATAACTACGGTCGTTGGATTGACGTTCCACCGGTCTCTGAGTCCTATGGAACCATCAACTCTGTGCAGAATGGGATCTTGCTCGACCGGGGGATACACGCTTTGTTTGATTCCTATGAGCTATCAATCAATCCGGATGTGCGCTTAGCCAGACCTTAAAGCGTTTGTGATTCCAGGGGCTAATCCGTGTTTAGGATCATTACAAGATTGTCTGCTTCACACCTCTTGCTAGCAGCTACGGAATTTCCGGCCGACAACTTGACCAACCCTTCCTCGATAATCCACTTGGGCCAGTCGATCAGCTTTTACGTTGGCATTTCCGTCAGGCAGTCCTTGTAAATATGAAGGGGGTTGGAGAGCCTTGTTTTGAGACGGATTTTCCGCCTGGTTCGGACATGATGGGTGAGATAATCAGCGGTCCAAAGGCCGGGGAGAGAATGGAGTTTGAGCTTTTTGGACGTTTTAATGCAATGGGGTTGGGCCTGGGGCAAATGTAGGCCGCAAAGTGGTGTGTATTTAGTGCGCTCTAGCATTTGATAAAACAAGGTTGGGCACCGATTTTCGTTCATAAATTCTCCCAGAAACCGGGCAAGCTGAGATCTAGTTTTAAACAATATCAGGGAAGGAAACCCTAGCAAACAAGTAATGACCATTGTCTCATTTGAAAGAGGTGGATCGTGGATGGGCGTTATGCCGAGCCTTTGGGACTGCACTGTAGCCTCAATGAACAGACGTAGAGGGCCTTATTCCTGTAGTACCGGTATTTGTGCCCAGTGTTCTTAATGGTTCCGGGGCCCCGTAGAGCCCGCATGACGGACTGCACGAGCCCTGGACCAAGCCGGACGGCCAAAGGTATGGTGGGGGAAGCCAACCGCTGCTTCCACTACTACATGGTATCATGTTTCCTAGTGTAGTGCTAGGATCTCCACCTCCGCCAGCATCCCAGAATTCCGCAAACCAGGTGCGGGCCTCTACTTCAACCTCCAAACTCTAAACCTCCCGCACCCAGAGGCCGCCTTCGACATAAGCTTCTTCTGAACCAATCCACAACCTTTCTACGCCCTTGCGAAATCCCTGTACCTGGCCAATTCGCCCCAACAGTCGCGCACGCCCTCACACCACCAACAGCAAAGAAGAACCCGCACAAGCTCTTCACCCAGAACATAAACACGTTTGCACACGCCAAAGGAGTTCCGCTGGAGAGGAGCGTCGAAGCCCATGACTGGTTAACGGGGTAGTCATGCATCGATTGTCACGCCGCATACTCGGCTGATGGGATGAAGGAGCGGATTCTCACCGGAGGTGTTCCCCAGTGCGAGGCTAATGCCAGCTTGGTGTAGCCAGATACTGTATTCTTTCGGGAGAGCTTGCGCAGGGGGTTTCCTATGGGGCTTAGAATAATCAGGGAGGCGGACTTGGTAGTTGTTATGCGGAGTTCGTTGAGAATTTGTCCGTTTGCGGCACTTCTAGGATGGGCGAAGGAGTGGCTGTTAAGGTTTTAATTTATAATGGGCTGGACCGGGCGGACGGGCGATGTGCTTTTGGTGGGCGGGTGCGTTGAACATCTGTTTTGTTGTTTGGTTTGGCCCAATCCCATATTGGTGTTGTCCTGACTGGGTCGACCTTGACCCCGCTCCGATTGATGATAAATCCGAGGTATTTGGTTTCTTCTTGATGGAATTCGCACTTCGTTGGTTTGATCTTCATTCCTGATTCTTATATTGCGGCCATAATATGGCTGACATCCTTCTGGTGTTGTTGCATGTTTTCCAAGTAGATTAGTACGTCGTCCAAGTATACGATGCAACATATGTCGAGGTACATATTGAGTACCTTCTTGATCCATCGTTGGAATGAAGCCGGTACATTGGTTAACCCGAAAGGCATAACCAAGTATTCGAACATTCCATATCTTGAGGCGAATGTAGTCTTCCATTTGTCTCCTGCTTTAATGTGTATATTGTGGTATGCGTCCTTGATGTCGAGCTTGGTGAAGTATTTTACTGACGGTAGTCTATCCAGTGCTTCCCCAATTATGCGTAGTGGATATCGATCTTTCTTGGTAAGCGAATTGAGGGCTCTGTAGTCTACACAGAGTCTCATTTTTCCATCTTTCTGTTTCAACAATAGTATTGGAGATCCTCCTGATGCAAAGGAGTCTCTGATCCATCCTCGCTTTAGGTTTTGCTCGATGTACTTTCTAAGTTATTCCAGCTCCACTTCTCCTAGTAGGTATAGCTTCATGTAGTAAATCTCTTTCGGTTTTCCCGCTTTCTCGTCTTTGTCCAACTCAATTTCGTGCTCGATTCCTGGGCTTTCGAGTGGTAGCACAGTAGCTTCCGCCTCTTAGAATAAATTCATGAATTGATGAAATTCCTTGGGAATCAATTCTTCCAATAACTCTTTTGATTTTGTATTTCTTGTCTGAAATTGCTAGTTCCGTGCTGATGTTGATTTTCGCTAGGATGGCTCTTTTGTCTTCGTATGTCGATTTTTAAATACCTGTTGTATCTCCCTTTTGACAGTACCGTCCCAAGGCTAGTGCTGTGATCTCTTTCACTTCAATATTGTTTTGTATTGGGCTGGTTTAGGTCCATGCTTCCAAATCCCTTGTCTCCTCTTGTAGTTTCCACCAGTTGATCTACTTTGTACAGATTCCTCGTTTTTGATTTTTTTGATGATCAACGGTGTGATTCGATACCCTTTCTGGACTTGATAGTCCTCTTGCGCTAGGATGGCCAACACTACCTTGATTTTAGCAGTATAGTCAGCATCGATTACCCCCACCATGGTTATGAGTCGATCTTTAACAGCTAGACTACTGCAGAGTGCTATCCATTCATTGGTGCCTTCTGGTAGTCCAATCGGTATTCGTGTCGCAATCATTGTCTGCCTGTTGGCAGGTATCTTGATTTCTTTGTTGATATACAGGTCATGTCCTGCTGCCCCTTTGGAATCCTTGGTAGGCACTTTTGCCTCCCGGTCCAGCTTTTGTATCTGGACTCTCTTATCTTACTGGATCTTGGAGAACTTGGCATGCAAAGTTTCTTCTTCCGCATCTCATACCAGTGTCGAGTAGACCATGGGTGAACTGTTAAGACATTGTGTCGCACATAGTTCACTTGTAAAGGTCATCTTGTTCTCATGCCAATGTATCGTCGGGTTATGTCTTCGTAACTATGGCATCCCTAGGACTATCTTATAGTTCTTGAGATTTGCTACCTGGAAGGTTGCTTTTTTCTTATGGCGGTCAATATCCTTAGGTACTTCCGCCATATTGGTTATAGGGCCCATTGTGCTTGGCATTCCTTCCACTCTGTAACCGGTACGGGTACTCGGTTATTGGTTTTGTTTTATGTTTTGTTTTAAGTATTGTTTTGATACTTGGTTTGTTTTAAGTATCGTTTAATACTTTGTTTTGTTTTATGTTTTGTTTTAAGTATCGCTTTGATACTTGGTTTGTTTTAAGTATCGTTTGATACTTGGTTTTGTTTTATGTTTTGTTTTAAGTATCGCTTTGATACTTGGTTTGTTTTAAGTATCGTTTGATACTTGGTTTTGTTTTATGTTTTGTTTTGAGTATCGCTTTGATACTTGGTTTTATTTTATGTTTTGTTTTAAGTATCACTTTGATACTTGGTTTGTTTTAAGTATCGTTTGATACTTGGTTTTGTTTTATGTTTTGTTTTAAGTATCGCTTTGAAACTTGGTTTTGTTTTATGTTTAGTTTTAAGTATCGCTTTGATACTTAAGGAGTTTTACCAAAGTGTATTGATTGATACCTTGGCTTAGTTTCGTTCATGCTAGAAATGAACAGATTTGTGTATTTAAAAGACCGCCTATTTTTACGATAGAAAAGGCAGACTTTGACAGACAGTATTTCAATATACTTGGTTGAACTGTTACTTTTTTGTTCCTCAGTACACCTCCGAAGCCTCCATTAGTTCTCAGCTCTCGCCTCCTCTCCGGAAGAGCAGGCGACCTGCCAACTATCGTACCAATTTCCGATAACGTAATTAGCATCTTGCCAACACATTACATACTAGGTAGACTAGTCTCCCTTTCTTCACTGTTTTGATGTGGCGGCTGTATTTGTCATAGATTTCCTTGCCGATTAAATTTTTGGTACCCCCGCAGTCGACCATTGCATATATGGTTATTTCTTCGTACTTTTTCCTTTTGGATCTTTGTCTTGATTATCACATGATCTCTGTCTTCTTCTCTCCTTTGTGTGTGTAGTCCCGTGAGGTAGTTCGCTAACTTGATAGGTTTTCCAGGTCTACCTCTTGGATCTCCCAGACCACCGCTTACTGGAGACCCTTATTACTTTCCATCGCTACATCCTCAGCCATCATCTCACTGATGTTGGTCATTTTCTACACTTAGAAATGATTGTTTCCAGCAGCCTAGGTTCCTTAGTATCCATTGTCTGGTTGGCTTCCGCATTCTCTTATCCGATGTCCTGCCTTCTCTCATCCAAGACAGAGTTTTCTATTCATCCTTCTCGCCTATTCTTCCTTGAATAGGTTCAAAGCTAGTCCTGATCATGCTTGATCCAATTCCATTGATTCACCTGGTGGTAATATTCAGCTCTCGCTTCGTGTTGCTTGTAGTAAGAAAGTTCCATCCATATTGCTAGACGACTCGACCGTCCTATGTGCTATGCTCTTTTCCCAGTTGTTTCGAACTATGTTTAGTTTACTTTTCTCATCATTTGCCCATCTTGCAAATTGTTCCAAAGTTGTATAGTGCAGGTCAGAGATCCCCCATGCTTCTTGTAGTCTTTAATTACAGTTTCTTAGCAGGATAATATAGAGAGTGGCATCGTCGAATTCTGCTTTGTATTCCAATAGTCGATATTTGTTCCAGTACGCCAAAAATGTCTACTTTCCTTGTTCAAGCTTCTCTAACCTTTGTCTTGCCATTTCTTTAGCATTGGGATCGCCAAATTGTTCGAATAGGACTGCCTTGAATTCTGTCTTGGTGACCCAGTCCCTGTGTTTCCTTCTATCTTGGAACGGCATAATCCATTGTCCAGTGAGTCCTCTTAACAGAGATTACACAAATAGAATCTTGATCTCGTCATGGTGTTCTCCTTATCCTTTAAGGGAAAAATATCCTTCGCATTGTGTGAAGAATATTCGTAACTTATCTTCAGCTCCTTTATATAGGTCAAGCTCTTTAGCCTTTAGCCATTGGATCTTTCCTTGTCCCCTGTTTTGTGTTACTGCAAGAAATCTTTGAAACTGGTTTTCAGTCATTCCAAGTATGTTGGCACCTGGTGCCATCGGGGCGGGGGCTGGTGTCCTAGGTACGAGTAATCCCAACATCCTTTCTGGTTGGGGAGATCCTATAGGCAAACTATCCGAAGGTGATCCGTTCACTGGGGTTACTGGACTTACTGCCCTCAATAGCTCTGGTGAAACATTATCTAGGGTATCGCTAAATCCGCCTAGATTATGGTTTTAGTGGTTGATGTCGATATCTCTTTCCCTGTCTGGGTGGAAGAAAGCCGTCTTATATCGTTTGGCATTACTCTAGGTGACGCTTTGTAAGATAACGATCCCTCCTCAGATAATTAGTTCTTGGGGACAGGGAATGATACTTCTCTTCTTCTTCTGTTTCTTTCCCTAGTCTTATAATAGCATTAGGCTTCTACCTACGTTGCTGATAGTACAAGACCTTTGTCTTCTATCAGGAACACCGATCATAAGCTTTCCCAAACTCTTCTTTGTAAATAGCTTTCCTTGGTGTAATGATAAACGTTGCAATAAAGATAAAAATCAGAAACGTGTTTTATATTCATTAAAGTAATAAATAGAAAAAGTACTTGGAATTCAAGCTAATTTAATTTAAACTCGTACCGCCAACGCTGGCATATGATGAGCCCTCGGGCTGGGCCTCCAGGTTGTTGCATCCGACATACTACTAACTACGAACTAACTAAACCTCCAAACCCACAACCCAAACATGACAGCGCCATGCCCCAACACAAACACTAAATACAAAGCCATCAACAGTAAAGAAAAGTCCTCCTCAGTCCAGCCTATACGCTAGCCAAGTTACCCATACAAAATGCAAAAGTTCCTCTACTGCCATCTGAATATGACCCCACAAAAACCTCTTCCACAGTAGAAACCCACCTGAGGGCCCCCACTCAATGATCCCAGGACACCCCACTGACCACCCCCGCACCCATCCTCATTCTCAAACAAAAGAAATACCCATCACCCAAGTGCAGAGACTCAAGTGAAAGCCAACTTACAGGGTAAGAGCTTCTAAGCGAAGCAGGTACGATTGGTTGTAGGGAATCAGGAGGGCACCACACCAGCAGGGCAGCCCAAAGGCTGCAACGGCAGCAGCCAGAACGAGATAGTCCCCAACCTGTCGGCCCTTGACTGAACATGCACAGGTATTCAACCCCTTCTCCAACTTCTCAGCTACCTCCGCAGGCGGCGATCCGGCAAGGATGAAGACCATTCCAAGTCGCAGACAAGCAGTACAGGTGAAGTCTGGTCTTATTTGACATAGTGCTTCTTGTTTTTCTTCTTGTTCCACCTCTCAGTGCATGGCTCTTAACAGGAGTGAGCTGGCCACCCTGATCACCACCTACTTCCACAGGAAGGATGCCACCAGAGGCGATACTCCGACATGCCATGGGCTCAGCTACCAAGGACTCAAGCACCTGTCCCTTGAAGGGCGTGATACCACAGCGGCTAGTGTCACCACACCAGGATCCATCCCACCCACATGAGGAGCATGCCCTTCAACCGGCCACGACGAATTGGGAAACAGTCCACCCCCACTACGACGCACAACACCAGCAGCAGCTGCAGCTGCAGGAGGAGCGAGGATAACGGGCGGCATAACATTCCCCTAAGGGAGCATCTCCATAGGACCCTGAAAACTATCAGGATCTAGCCTACCGCCCCTACCCAAGACCACCATAGTAACCAAAGCGCATGAGTGGACAGGCAAAGAGGGGATAACTGTAGGAGCTTCAGCTACTAATATTGTGAGATAACCGCGATTGATAGTACGTTCATTGTGGAGGACAGCCGACAATGCAGATATCTCTTTCCCAGCGCAATGAAATCGCCAAGAATGGACATGGATGTGATTCCAAAGGTGAGAGACTTCGGCCTGCAAGGGGAAGTTCTTCTTGACAGAATGAGAATAAACCACTGAAGAATATAAAGCGAACGTGACAGAGGAGGCGGAGGTTTGTTTAGCCATTGTGACAATGTGTAGGTGATTTTAGTGAACAACTGAAAAGCTAATTAAAATGAAGAAAGGACTTCCAGCAAATATATAAGGAGGTATAACAATGAAGTCCCGGAAAGGTGTACGAAGTTAAAAACATGAAGCCTATTGTGAGATAGAAATCAAGGGTTCTGATAGAATCAACACTGAACCTTCACTACCGACACGGGATGAAATAAAGAGTAAAAGTACTGAGAGGTCAATCAAATTTTATTTAAACTTGTACGGCCAAGACTGGCATATGACTAGCCCCCGCCGGTACAGGGATACCACTAACCAGTATACCACTAATCCTAAACGAACCAAGTCAACGATTCCACACCTTCCATCCCCGAGTCATGCCCGTACAAGAACTAATTACAAGACCATCAAACAACCCAGTGCCTACCCCAGTGTAAGTCTGTAGCTCCTCTGGTATGACGCCAACTAGTACTAAGAGTAGCTGAAGCCGAGCAAAAGACCAACCCAACCAGGTTCCTCATCCAATAAAATATAAATTCACTACCGCCTTGTCTGAATACCGTCCCGCAAAACCTCCACCACAATAAAAAACCAACAAAACGAAAACAAATATAAACTAGAGGTGACACAATGGCTGAGAGATGGTGACCAACATGTCCACCTCTCGCATCTGCATGCCTGGCCGTCGACCATATGCACCCACTTTGCCAAGTGCCTCTGAAGAGCATAATGGTGACGAGGACCTGTACCTGTTGCCTGTCCCCTAAAAATCAAAATCCGTAAACAAAAGAAAGCCCTAGAGGTGGTGACAGACCGAAAAGGTCAGTGTGGCCTATCTCCCACCTGTGGTGCCTTGCCCCTGCCAGCCATGTCCACTGCCAAACCAAAGAAACCAGACAAACTCCATAACACCCAGCGCCCTGAGCCCAAACAAGTCCAACCAGGTGGTTACAACCCACTATCTGCACAGGTGGCCATCATCCAAGCTGGGTCACAAGGGAACTGTACATCACTCAGCAGCTTCAACTCAATAGCCCCAACAGGCTGGAAACATATAATTAGACATCGCCCAACCTGACGCATGCTCGACCAGTGCTTGCAGGTGCCTCTCCTCTCCCAATCAGCACCCCCCAAGCCCCACGCACCAGACACCACAGAGCCCATCCAGCCCCTTCAGCCTCTCGGACAGGTTAACCATCTGATAGCCACACGATAGCTTATACATAGCACCAACAGACAGCCACTATAACTGGTACGGGTACTCGGTTATTGGTTTTGTTTTATGTTTTGTTTTAAGTATTGCTTTGATACTTGGTTTTGTTTTATGTTTTGTTTTAAGTATCGCTTTGATACTTAAAGAGTTTTACCAGAGTGTATCGATTGATACCTTTGATTAGTTTCGTTCATGCTAGACATGAACAGATTTGTGTATTTAAAGACCGCCTGTTTCTATGATAGAACAAGGCAGACTTCGACAGACAGTATTTCAATATACTTGGTTGAACGGTTACTTCTTTGTTCCCCAGTACACCCTCGAAGCCTCCTTTAGTTCTTACCTCTCGCCTCCTCTCTGGAAGTGCAGGCCACCAACCAACTATCGTATCTTTTATCGTTAACGTGATTAGTACCCTGCGAACACGTTACAGCCACATATCTTGGCCACCCAACAAACCCGCCACTGTCGACTCTATACCAGCCGTGTTGGGCCCACAAGCCGAAGCTAGGAGCCAAAAAGGAGGCAATACCAATACCCTAAAGCACCGGCACTGGCTACACCCTTCATCCGAACTGCACCAAAGTCCGACCGGGCCGGGAAAAGGTCAGGCAGAGCTAGCCGAAGCCAGCTCCACTGGTGCAGCAAATGCACAGACCAAACAATGTGTAAGAGGCAACCCCAACTGACGTGACATGCAGGGAGAGGCAAGGGAAACAGAAGCAGTCAAACAGAATGTAGGCCCCACTTGCAATGGGTGAAGCCACTAACCACAAACCACAACTGAACCAAGTCAACACGTAGACAATGCAAGTGTCTGGCAGCTAATCGTCCCACACAACCCAGGATGTAACGTGTTCGTGAGGTGCTAATCAAGTTATCGGTAATGGGTACGATAGTAGGCAGGTGGCCTGCTCTTCCGGAGAGGAGGTGAGAGCTGAGAACTAAAGGAGGCTTTGTGGGTGTACTGAGCAACAAAGAAGTAACCGTTCAACCAAGTATATTAAAATACTGTCTGTCAAAGTCTGCCCTTTCTATCGTAGAAACAGGCGGTCTTTAGATACACAAATCTGTTGATGTCTTAACATGAATGAAACTAATCAAAGGTATCAATCGATACACTTTGGTAAAACTCCTTAAGTATCAAAGCGATACTTAAAATAAAACATAAAACAAAACCAAGTATCAAACGATACTTACAACAAACCAAGTATCAAAGCGATACTTAAAACAAAACATAAAACAAAACCAAGTATTAAACGATACTTAAAACAAACCAAGTATCAAAGCGTTACTTAAAAGAAAATATAAAACAAAACCAAGTATCAAACGATACTTAAAACAAAACATAAAACAAAACCAAGTATCAAAGCGATACTTATAACAAAACATAAAACAAAACCAATAACCAAGTACCCATACCGGTTACACAGGGAGTCATAAGCAACCACACCAGCGGGCAGAGTCTTTCAGGGTCAAAGCTATCCCCACCAAGGCAGAGAGGAGACACCTGTCTGAACTACTGTCAATGCCACAAGAACAAAACTCTAAAGCAATGGTGATAACCAACAACGTAGGATTTCCAACCATAGAAACATGTAGTAACAAGGAGGGGGGGGGCCTGTGAGGCCCCCTCCCCACTGGATTGACGTGGCTAGTACCACGCGTTGATACTTAGGAAGGTCATCAGTCTAACCCAAGGGCGTTTTGTATTATGAGAACTAAGGACTCCGTTAAAGCCTAATAACAGATATTAGCTGGCCCACAGAACGACATGGGTGATCTCCCCAAACACAATGTTCAATCCCCGTAATCGAATCCAAAACCTGAGAGTAGACGATGGACAGGAAGCCCTAGATATTTTGCAGAAAGGGGCTCGTAAGCAACCATGATGAAGTGCTTGAAGTGACAGCAGCGTGGGAAACCATCAGGCAACGAAACGAGAGGCAAACAAGTAGTCTATCACGCAACACCCAACAGACCTCAATACCAAAGACCCCTGGAACTACTCAACGAACTCAGATATCTCCTCCAAAATCCAAGGCACTAAGGCCCACCATGGGTGGGAAAGAATCAGTCAGGGCCAAGCGAGGGCAAGGACGAGGAAAAGTACTTAGAACAAATCGTAAAGAGCCTATCCTCCTCGGCCATACCAGCCTGTTTATATTGTACTCTTCCTGCCCTAAGTTATGTGACCTAAAGTGGTCACATGCATAAAAGTAAACCCTAACAAACTAATCATAACGTAAGAAACAAGACATGGGACCCCAAGTGGTCACATGCGCCACGCCCATGACCACACAATGATGTTATATGCAAAACATAAATCATATATGCAAGGCATACCCATAATGCAAACATGCAAGGCACACTTGCCTGGTGAACATCCCATGACTCATAATCGAGTCATGTGAGAAACATAATAAATCATAACATTATAACGATCCCTCCTAGGATAGTCAGTTCTTGGCGACGGGGAACGATACTTCTCTTCTCTCACTTTTTCTTCCTTCATCTTATGATAGCACTAGGCCTCTGCCTACGTTACTGATAGTACAAGACCTAAGTCTTCTATCAGGGATGCCTATCGTAAGCTTTCTCTATCTCTTCTTCGTGAAGCACTTTCCTTGGTGTAACAATAATGTTATTATGAAGATGAAGATCATAAAGGTGTTTTATATTCATTAAAGTAATAAGTAGGAAAAGTAATTAGAACAAAGAGTGAAGAACTTATCCTCCTCGGCCGCATTAGCCTCCTTATATAGTATTCTTCCCACCCATATTCATTTGGCCCAAAGTGGTCACATGTGCGAAACCATATCATAACAAACTAGTCATGTGACAAAAGTAGTCACATGATCAAAACCCATGACCTCGTAGTGAGGTCATGTGCAAAAACTCATAAACCAATTATAACACAATAAACAAGTAATATTACTCGACTGAGTCATATGTATGAAACTCATGACCTCATAACGAGGTCATGTGTAAAACATAAATCATATGTGTAAGGCTTACCTGCAAGGTACACTCTCAAGGCATACTTACCAGGCGTACGTCCCATCACTCATATTTGAGCTATGTATGAAAGCATTACAAATTCCACACATAACAAATCAATTGACTTGAATGAGTCATATGTGTGAAACAATAATATACTTGTGACTCATAACCATGTATCACGTGAAAAACTTTTTCATGCCAAGCCACATTCATGACAAACATAATAAATCATATGATCTAAATGAGTCATATGTGTGACATAATAACATACCTATCACTCATAATCATGAGTCATGTGAAAACCTTTTCTGTGCCAAGCCACATTCATGACAATATGTCTCTTCTAAATTACCCGAATATCATCGTTGTTTGTACCAATGAAATAAACTAGGTGATTTCTTTATCATTGCCTAGTTCACAGAGCTTGCTGCTTCTTGGGACTTGGACGATCAAGATCCTTTTGTGATGGTGCACTGTAGCAGCCGTTCTAGGTCCTTGTTTCTTGAATGGGCAGTTGTCTACCCTTGTTCTAGATACATGAATTTGTCACCAGCAGGTTTTGTACTTCTAGCTTTTCTTTCCGCAATGAGTACAACTTCCTTCCTGCTTTCCTTTGTCAATTGTTGACTGGATGATTCCTTCATAGACTATTTTAAAGTTGGTATGTGTCAACTTCGTAGTCATGGTAGATCTCTTTGTCAGCCTCATGCATTCCAGTTCTCGTTTACTTTCCTTGGATGGACCACCTCCCTTTATAAAGGGTTTTTCCCTTTTTATCTTTAGTTCATTCTTGTCCACTGGCTTTGTGACTGAGAATGCTTTTGGGGGTTTCGACTTATCCCGGCCTAGGTGGTCTCATTCTTGCTGTTTCTCCTCATCCCTTCCTGCCTCCCCGACTGCTTTTTTCCATTCTCTATCAGTCTCGTATTTGTTCAGAGAAAGTCTCCTGCAAACCTTGGAGGGCAACTTTCTATCGCATGCCATACGCCACGCTGGTCCTGTTTGTTAGCCGTAGCGATTCAGTTTATAAATTTTTCCCATAAATGTCTGAATGTCATTTTTATATTCGACTAATTCTATGTCCAGCATGGCTTTATGTCGTTCATCGAGAGGGGCATACCGACTGGTGAATTCACATTCAAAGCAAGTCCATGAACATATTTCCGAGTCTTGTTCCTCTACTCAGAGACTATCTATTGCATGTCGATACTATACTGGTATTTGGCTGACCTGATCCCCTTTTGTTCTCCCATATGCATAGTTGGTGCATTCTCGCTCATTATTCCAGATCCTAAGATTTTGTTCCAAATATTCTACATATTGGGTTAACCAAAGATAGACACATGGACTGGTCTTTGCTTTGAAAAATGGGACTGGATCTGCTGGTCATTTAACAGTTTGGGCCAGTGCTTCTGCAAGCATATTGGCTGTTCCACGTTATTCTGTGGTTAATCAGCAGTGACTA